>NC_140419.1:17337004-17522004 GCF_965140295.1 Lepidochelys olivacea
AAGTGAGTTGGGTATCCAGTAAAAGTCAACAGGAGTTTGAATACTTACCTTCCTTGTGCTCCTGTAAAAATCCTAGCCCTGATGATTGGGTTCAATCTCCTTCCTTCTCTTCAAAACCTTCAGCTAAAAATAGTGTGCAATTTTTTACAACCTTGTGAGGATTCAGGGCAAAAAAAACAAACACCCCATCTCCCCAAAATTGGTTAATATAGCACAATTTTCATCTACCAAATAAAAATATTATTGCTATTTTAAACGGATGTTTAATATTTCCCTACCTCTTTGTAGTTTTATAGTTGCCGACTGGCTTTTCTCAAATTTTGTGCCAATTTTTGGCCAGGCGTAAATTTTTAAGCCAAGTGGTAAACCACTGAAAAAGAAACATTGGTATAACCTTAAGTTTAATAACACCATGTTTTGTCTCCAGAATTCTGATGCCTACAATATTAATCTGAACTTTTTACTTAATAGATACCTATTTATTTAAATAAAAGATAGAAATGTGCATTTTTAATAGAAGATTATTTGCACCCCACTGCTTAAGTAACTCACTATCAATGGGTTAAATTATGGCTGAAGTCCCTTATCCTTTGACTGATTCTTCTCTCAGCTATAGTGAGGCATAACTTCTCTGAAGTTAATGAGGTAGTATGGGCATAAATGGTGTGTGAGATCAAAACGACCCCCATTGTTCCTCAGAGTCAAATCCTCATTCCATTGACTTCAACAGATGTTTGGCCATTGAGTTCAATGGGATCAAGATTTGGCCCTAAGTAAATTCCATTTTTTCAGCTTAGTGTGTGTTGTTTTCCATTGTCAGCGAAAAGTGTAAGTGAATTATCTGTTTCTTTGAACCAGCCAAAAATATCACTTTCAGTGACAGTGGAAATACTAGGGGCTTGGACAGCTGAGGGCATGATTCCTATAGGCAGGTATAAATGTAATTTGGAGCAGAGGACGTTTCAATTCCTTGAGTGTTGGACAAAGAGGGTAATATTGTAATGGAGCAGAGCGCTTCATAGTGACAGTTGTATTCCATCTTTATGTGGTGGCGAAAAGGGCCCCTCAAGTAGGTTCAAACTAGGAGGAAGTTATAACATCTCCTCAAACAACTAAATGGCCCTGCATTCTGGCAGCAGGGGTGGGTCAGGATCTGGATACTTCCAAGAGGAATAGGTATTAACCTTGTGTACAGCATGCAGTTGATTCCATGAAAGATGCAGTATATGAAACTTCAGAAAATGACCTGGGAGCAAGAAAGAATGTAAGAGTCTTCTTAGGCTTTGTTAGGTCAGTTGCACTTGAGCTGGAATTTTAAATTAAGTTAGTGTGTACCAGTTTTAAACCTGGTTCAGGTAACACAATTTTAGCCTCAGTAGAGACAGAGATTTGCTCCCAGCTTCTCTTGTATTTTTGTGTAACTGGAAAAAAACAATCATCTTTGGTTCAAATAATGTTAAGATGGCATTCTTCTACCTAACATCTGATGTTGTGTGCGCAGGGTAAGTGTTCCGTGCAACTCTGGCAACACCATGTTCTTAGCAAATCATTTAGGGTAAGATCCTGACCCCATTAAAATCCCATTGACTTTAGTTGGGTCAGGACATCAACCCTAAGTTTTGGGCAGTGATGTATTTGAATGTGAATTTTAAAGCTCGGTCCAAACAAAAACCCTGGATCTGAACACCCCTAGCTTTGGTGAAATTCAGATCTGACTAGGCATCTTGAGCTGATGTCTAATAAATTTCCAACAGAGGCCTATATATATGATAAGGAGTCAAGGGAAAGGAAAACGTATAGACAACTCTGTGGGACAAATTCTGCTCTCACTGTACCAGTGCAAATCCTGCTGGAATCAGTGGTCTTTACCATTACCAAGTGGTACGTATGGCACATTAAGTGGGGTCAGTGGGAGTTGCACCAGTGTAACTGTATACAGAATTTGGCTCAAGGTGATCGTAGGTATTTTGTTATACCAAACCACCAATAGAACAATGTGTCAAACCATATGTGCTCTGCTCAAACACTGCAGTATCCATTTGGGATATAAACTCCCCACACTCACCCTATACCCACACAAGAACCAAAAGATTTTCTCATCTGACAGATAGAAATATAGGACATTAGCCCACAGGAGTTCATTACAACATATATGCCTCATTGGGTATTTTCAGTTTCCTTCCTTCAGTTGTATTCAATTATCTGTCCAAATGGTGCATAACTAGATAGAAAAAGCACAGCTGGGAAGCGCAGATAAAGGATAAAAAGATGAGGAAACTTACTTGAATCTTACTAGATTTTACCCACTATCCAGGAATGTTCTTAAATTTCCCAAAGGTTAATGCAGAAGGAACCTAAACTGCTCCAGTTACCCCTGTGAGAGCCATTAATAGTCCAAAATATAAAACATGCCTTTGAATGACTATCCTGGGATAATATTTGCTAACGTGATGAACCCTGTAGTTTATGTATCTTGAGAACGATATCATGTCTGTCTGTCTCAGAACGTTGTTCTGTCTTAGTGGTGTGAGGTGCTGGCAGAGTTCCAAAAGTAACGACTGAGTCTGTGAAGATGCTGTGGCTGCACACACATTCTCCTTGGGCTAAGAACACCAGGGTCAAGCAAAAACATAACTTTAATTAAATCAAGAGCTGCTCAAAGTTCCTATTATTAAGGTCTCACCTTCTCCCATAAAGGAGAAATTCACCCGGTGTAGAGGCGTTCCATTCCATTTTTGTCTCATCTATGCCCCATATTAAAGACATGAAGAGTTACATAGGGCCTTGTGAGGGCTCGCTACATCCAATGGATCTCCATCTAAATACATAAATCCTTCTTTAACTGCCCTGCCTGTCCCTTGAGATGAACCATTCTAGAAGTAGTAACTCCTAGATATTAGTCTGCAGTTGCTATGTTTTCAAAGTGCCAATTTAACATCGCAGCAACTGAGCACAGCAGAGATAGGTTCGGAAAAATATTTTAAAAAGGGCCCACAATGGAGTATTGTATGTTAAGGTATTTGTGGGTGTTTGGATTCTGTCATGTGTTGGGTATACAGGACCAGTTTTGAAATGCCTCCTGAATACTAAAGTATATGAAATTTGGATCTTCCATTCCAAAATGTTAATGAATATGGAGTTGTGAGTTACCCTGCTATGGGAAAAAAAAGGAATCGTTTATGAATCAATTTGTCTTCTGAGCCTAGAAAGGCTATTTTTGAATTAGCCTGGAGCCATACCACCTTCTGCAGTGACTTTCTCTAATATCATAAGCTAAGAGTGTTGTGCTGAGTTCGTACTTGTATGAGAGACCTCTGAACGACACCAGCATGCTGCAGGAATTGCTGATGGTGGTTCAGTAGGAGACATTGTCTGTTCAAGTTGTTACTGAATCTGTGCCACAGCATGGTGTTACGAACACTTACTAGTGGAGTAATCTTTAGGATTGCCAAATCCAGACACCTAACAGTCATAAATCAGGCCCCCAAAACCATGATATTGACTTAAAAATTGTGACATTTTAAAAACATAAAAAATTTGCAGTTTTTAAAATTTGCTTTATGGTTACTGAGCCTTTAGGATGCATTTGCATCACATTTTCAAGCTTTTTTCTCTGCAACTAGGAGGCCTTGAATTCCTCTTTTAAAAAATTTTTTAAATGAAAGCTGTGATTCTCACATAGTCTCCTGTCTCCAGGACCTGAATCTTTAAATAAAACATCAAGTATCTCAAGATTTATGATAATATTGTGGTACTGCATCTGTTAAGTGAGCTGTGATACCACTTGTGGTCTATAAAAGATCCCACTGAATTTTTTGTGACGGCAGGCATGTTAACCTCTGTGCTCTTTTCAAACTACAGTTCAAGTAAATACAGCAATTCTACCTAATCCCCCACTGTAGTTTTAGTGGTATATGGTGTTCCTCTTCACTTTCTGTTCTCTACTGTTGGCTAGTGCTGCTGTGCTCTGTAAAAAAGATGTTTCTTTTAAATTCAGAGGTAACTTCACTTCACTGGTGGCAGGAGTGATGTGTTTGTATGTTATGCCTGTCAGTTTGGTATTAAAGCTCCTTGGGATTATTTGAAACTAAAGGAGATATATGTCCATATACTTTGCAAGAAGTTTTGGCAGATAGCAGAATTTATTCTCTGCTTTATTCTCCATATTTGGAGTCAGTTCTTGGGACAGAGTAGCTTCCTTGGAACTGAGCATTGGTGTGTGGGCTGACATTTCTGGAAGAGGGGATTGCCTGCATGCCGTGGGTGAGCACCTCTGTTTCATGACTGGTGAATATGTGTAAATAAAGCAAGTTATTTAGAAAATACGCAGATGCTGCATAACTGATTTCTCCTCAACTGGGAAGGCCCCAGACATCTGCTGTCCCTTGACACAGTGATGACACTCAGGAGTGGAACACGGTGTTGGAAGAAGAAGCAATAATACTACTAATACCTCACATGTATGCACACCCCAAGCATTGACTCATAATATGGAGATTAAAGCAGAATGCAATCCCTCTGCTATCTGCCACAGCTTCCCTCAAGGACTGCTGCATAACGAAACTATCAACAGGATTTCTTCAATGACTAAAATCTTGCTTGAATGCTAATAGAAAGAACTTATAAGACTATGTGTAAAGGTGCCATCCAGTGACCTGTGTCATACCATTATAAAGGAGTTAGGAGGTACTTCATGCCACTAGTATGGAGGTCCCTAGATAGACAGGAGCCTGTGGTCAAATGGGACTTGGGTTCCTCCCATAAACTGGAGAATCCTACTGCAGCTGAGCCCTAATACAGGGAGAAACAAGTATGCCCCTGCTGTTAAGTGGTGTTCTGTTTCTGGCAGGGATAATCCTCAGTAAATGGTGCTGTTAGTACTGTTTATAAAGGAGTAATTATGTCACATGTCATAAAGCAGTGAGATCAATGTGCTGGGTTCCCTACGGTCATGTTTTCTGGAAGCGACCCACCGTAGGAAGGTGGAAGTTAAAGCAGGAAACCATATGATGGTTGTGTGGAGCTGGGAAAGCAGTGAACTAGAGTAGAAAGTGCCTTCATTTCCCACCACCAACTGCAAAACCCCACTCTGAGTCTAGTAGTAAATGTATAGCTCTAAAGTTATTAACAATTTTTCTCTATGCTGTTTTCAGACTAGAATACAATCCCTTTAGTATCAACTAAACCAGTGGTGGGCAACCTGAGACCTGTCAGGGTAATCCGCTGGCGAGCCGCGAGACAGTGTTTACATTGACTGTCCTCAGGCATAGAATCATAGAATCATAGAATATCAGGGTTGGAAGGGACCCCAGAACGTCATCTAGTCCAACCCCCTGCTCAAAGCAGGACCAATTCCCAGTTAAATCATCCCAGCCAGGGCTTTGTCAAGCCTGACCTTAAAAACCTCTAAGGAAGGAGATTCTACCACCTCCCTAGGTAACGCATTCCAGTGTTTCACCACCCTCTTAGTGAAAAAGTTTTTCCTAATATCCAATCTAAACCTCCCCCACTGCAACTTGAGACCATTACTCCTCGTTCTGTCATCTGCTACCATTGAGAACAGTCTAGAGCCATCCTCTTTGGAACCCCCTTTCAGGTAGTTGAAAGCAGCTATCAAATCCCCCCTCATTCTTCTCTTCTGCAGGCTAAACAATCCCAGCTCCCTCAGCTTCTCCTCATAACTCATGTGTTCCAGTCCCCTAATCATTTTTGTTGCCCTTCGCTGGACTCTCTCCAATTTATCCACATCCTTCTTGAAGTGTGGGGCCCAAAACTGGACACAGTACTCCAGATGAGGCCTCACCAATGTCGAATAGAGGGGAACGATCACGTCCCTCGATCTGCTCGCTATGCCCCTACTTATACAACCCAAAATGCCATTGGCTTTCTTGGCAACAAGGGCACACTGCTGACTCATATCCAGCTTCTTGTCCACTGTCACCCCTAGGTCCTTTTCCGCAGAACTGCTGCCTAGCCATTCGGTCCCTAGTCTGTAGCTGTGCATTGGGTTCTTCCGTCCTAAGTGCAGGACCCTGCACTTATCCTTATTGAACCTCATCAGATTTCTTTTGGCCCAATCCTCCAATTTGTCTAGGTCTTTCTGTATCCTATCCCTCCCCTCCAGCGTATCTACCACTCCTCCCAGTTTAGTATCATCCGCAAATTTGCTGAGAGTGCAATCCACACCGTCCTCCAGATCATTTATGAAGATATTGAACAAAACCGGCCCCAGGACCGACCCTTGGGGTACTCCACTTGATACCGGCTGCCAACTAGATATGGAGCCATTGATCACTACCCGTTGAGCCCGACAATCTAGCCAGCTTTCTACCCACCTTGTAGTGCATTCATCCAGCCCATACTTCCTTAACTTGCTGACAAGAATACTGTGGGAGACCGTGTCAAAAGCTTTGCTAAAGTCAAGAAACAATACATCCACTGCTTTCCCTTCATCCACAGAACCAGTAATCTCATCATAAAAGGCAATTAGATTAGTCAGGCATGACCTTCCCTTGGTGAATCCATGCTGGCTGTTCCTGATCACTTTCCTCTCATGCAAGTGCTTCAGGATTGATTCTTTGAGGACCTGCTCCATGATTTTTCCAGGGACTGAAGTGAGGCTGACTGGCCTGTAGTTCCCAGGATCCTCCTTCTTCCCTTTTTTAAAGATTGGCACTACATTAGCCTTTTTCCAGTCATCCGGGACTTCCCCCGTTCGCCACAAGTTTTCAAAGATAATGGCCAATGGCTCTGCAATCACAGCCGCCAATTCCTTCAGCACTCTCGGATGCAACTCGTCCGGCCCCATGGACTTGTGCACGTCCAGCTTTTCTAAATAGTCCCTAACCACCTCTATCTCCACAGAGGGCTGGCCATCTCTTCCCCATTTTGTGATGCCCAGCGCAGCAGTCTGGGAGCTGACCTTGTTAGTGAAAACAGAGGCAAAAAAAGCATTGAGTACATTAGCTTTTTCCACATCCTCTGTCACTAGGTTGCCTCCCTCATTCAGTAAGGGGCCCACACATTCCTTGGCTTTCTTCTTGTTGCCAACATACCTGAAGAAACCCTTCTTGTTACTTTTGACATCTCTGGCTAGCTGCAGCTCCAGGTGCGATTTGGCCCTCCTGATAACATTCCTACATGCCCGAGCAATATTTTTATACTCTTCCCTGGTCATATGTCCAACCTTCCACTTCTTGTAAGCTTCTTTTTTATGTTTAAGATCCGCTAGGATTTCACCATTAAGCCAAGCTGGTCGCCTGCCATATTTACTATTCTTTCGACACATCGGGATGGTTTGTCCCTGTAACCTCAACAGGGATTCCTTGAAATACAGCCAGCTCTCCTGGACTCCTTTCCCCTTCAAGTTAGTCCCCCAGGGGATCCTGGCCATCCATTCCCTGAGGGAGTCGAAGTCTGCTTTCCTGAAGTCCAGGGTCCGTATCCTGCTGCTTACCTTTCTTCCCTGCGTCAGGATCCTGAACTCAACCAACTCATGGTCACTGCCTCCCAGATTCCCATCCACTTTTGCTTCCCCCACTAATTCTACCCGGTTTGTGAGCAGCAGGTCAAGAAAAGCGCCCCCCCCAGTTGGCTCCTCTAGCACTTGCACCAGGAAATTGTCCCCTACGCTTTCCAAAAACTTCCTGGATTGTCTATGCGCCGCTGTATTGCTCTCCCAGCAGATATCAGGAAAATTAAAGTCACCCATGAGAATCAGGGCATGCGATCTAGTAGCTTCCATGAGCTGCCGGAAGAAAGCCTCATCTACCTCATCCCCCTGGGATTGCCCGCAGCTCCCAGTGGCTGCGATTCACCATTCCCGGCCAATGGGAGCTGCAGGAAGCGGCGGCCAGCACGTCCTTGTGGCCTGCCAATAGGAGCTGTGGGTGGCCAGGCCTGCAGATGGTCAATGTAAACATTATCTCGTGGCGTGCCAGCAGATTACCCTGGTGGGCTGCAGGTTGCCCACCACGGACCTAAACCCTTTCCCCTACAATATTTTATGAAAAGAGGTGATTGGGAGAGGTGATGAACACTTGATAGAGTAAGCACTGCACTTGCATATCAAATCTTGCATGGAGGACCAATGTGCCTGAATAACAGCTTGTTGGTCTGGAGCAGAAATAGCACTTTCTGTAGTGATGACTCTGTACTGTCATTTGCATGAACGGCTATTGGGGACCATTTATGCAGAAAGCTGGAGTGTTTTAAAGAACAGGACAACCATGTAGTTGACTGAAACAACGAGGAGTCTGGTGGCACCTTAAAGACTAACAGATTTATTTGGGCATAAGCTTTCGTGGGTAAAAAACCCACTTCTTCAGATGCCAAAATAAATCTGTTAGTCTTTAAGGTGCCACCGGACTCCTCGTTGTTTTTGTGGATACAGACGAACATGGCTACCCCTCTGATACTGTGTAATTGACTGGTGTTTTTAGAGCATACTGCACTTTTTTACCAACAAATTCCATAGTATACCTGCCCTAATGGAATTTTACCCCTTAATGAATAGAACTTCTTGTTATGAGATAGCTTAGTGCTCTTAGTATTTTCTCTTGTTTGGCTTTATTAGGTGCTATCTCCCATAACAATCTGTAAAGCCAATTAGTGGAGAAAATAACAGCCATATTAATCTCTTACAGTAGTGCAAGAAAAATAGTCATAATATAATAGGGAAATTGTTCTAAGTGTGAAAAATTATCCACTTTTTCTATTTCATGTTTCTCAATCTCCAAAATTAATGACTTCCTGAAAAAATAAATATTTATCTCTGTACAAAGGGAGAGATTTTATGAATGCTAAAATGTTTTTAAAAATGCACAAGCTCATAATCCTGTAAAAATCCAACATGTTCAACTGCTGAAATGATTTCTGTGCTTCTGTATCTATGATAAAACATAACTAGAGGCAACCAGTAGATTACCTTAAGATATCTATTGACTAAAGTTATAATTAGGACTTTAAAAGACTGTTCACCAGAGTTGAGAACTTTAATAAATAAGTCCCTTAGCTCTCAAACTTTCTTCTGATGGCTTGCTTTCAGGTGTGGTCACAAGCCTCAGAATAACCATTGTATAGGTTTATGATGAAATGCACGCTCATGGTCCCCCAGTGAAGCAGCATTGACCACATAGTCAAGGTCAAGCTCTGCTCATACCGTACTGTGTGATTGGAAGCATGAATGGGGAATGAGGGACAGCAGTGGAGCGATTGAAACAAAAGGTGACAGCAAAACTTCACTATGACCTATAGGCCAAGAGCCTGGTAATGTAATCCTACAGGAGTTCCTACCCTGCAGGGTGAACTCCGTTGAATAACATTGAGTTCCTGTTTAAAAAATGAAAAGGACAGTCCTTACCTGCAGGAGAGGTAGGGTATTAAGACTATAATTCCATACATTTTTTTCCTTCTCATTATCAGAACATCTTAGGTCAATCAATGTGCTATACTCAGGAGAGAAAGCTAGAGGGGAATTATGCTCTGAGCACTGAAATCAACCCTTAAGTATCTCCCCCCTGTAAATTTCCAAAGGAACAAAATAGGGGAGGGAACCAGTAAAAGCCCCCAAATATTCATTTTAAGTGTGGTTTATTTTTTCTAAAGCATCAGAGATACAGAAAAGAAAGGGAAAAGGCATGGTCAACAACATGTTCATAAAAAGTTGAAGATTTAATATTCCAACATACAAGTTTTATGGGCCTCAAAATAGCACGTTTAGGCTTTAAATGTTGCTGTGTTCTCTGTTGATTTTTTTAAAGCTTGTTCCATGCCCACTAGCTTTGCAAATTTACATTCTCCCTCTCTCCCCCTCCCCTGCTCTTTCTGTTTTTCATTCGTGTTTGTTCTCCAGGCATGTTTTCCTCAACTTCTACCAGGCCTAGTCATAACAAGCTGAACAAGGCATGAAAGTTCCCAGCCTTATTTTAACTAAATTAACTACACTTATAACCTCAGTGTCAAGGCTCTGAACAATGAAAGCTTGCCACTGAACACATGAAACAAAAATGAAATTAGCCAGCAGTAGGCAACTACAAACAGCTGAGGCATTCAATTGTTAGCCATTTGAAGGATTAACTTCTAAATCATGTAGAGCTCCCTTGGTAGTTTAGCTAGTTGGGCACTCAAGGGTATATAAAAACACACTTTAAAGTAGAAATGCATTTCTTCACCTATAAAACAGAGATTTACTGGCAGACTGTGATATTATTAATACCGGATTTTCTTGCCATCATCTATGGTACTTAATCACACTTTCTTTTACTTTCTCCATACACTTTTGTGCTGGGCTCCAAAAGAGAGACAGTGTATATGGACTGTGTATTTGGAGATGGATGATACCATTACCAAGAAATATATTTTAACAACTTGCATTTTAACAACTGCCTACTCTATGAAATCCTTATATGTGAATTACTTTCTCCTACTAAGGTTTATCCACCAGATGAACTGAATATTTCACTGGTCTTAAAAGATTTTTATTTGATTGTTACTCCACTAATAATTAAGGAGAATGCCCCCAAATCTCTTTGCTGCACTGAAAACTGCAATGTGCCAATAAAAATATATTTCTAGTGAGCTTTGGTACAAGTTTTCTCTGGTTAGTACATTACAAAGAGTCACTAAGGGCCCATTCAGAACTACAATAAAGGAGACTCAAATTATTGTGGTTATATGCCCGTTTAAAATTGTTTCTATTGTTTCAATACGAGAACATTGTCATGAACCTGTGGAATTTTCATAGGGAAAAATGTCTCCAACTTCTTTAATGATTCATTCAGACAAGACCCTGATGCTCCCATATAAGTGTTTAATTAGAATGATGAATTTTATGGGAATCATCTTTTTTTAATGAAAAGCATCTGACAAAGATAGCTACTTTTTCTTTGCCTAACATAGATTTGGTAATGGAACCACTGAATCTACCAATCACATATGTGTTTGTGTGTGGGTATATAATTTGCAGAAGGATTCCAGATAGAGCTCATTTTAGAAAAAAAAGCTGAAATAAAGGAAAAAAAACTGTAGAATCACCAAGAAAACCTAAACAAATAAAGTGCAAACAGAGAGTGACAAGCACACTCAGCCTCTGGATTGGTTATGGATGAGACGACAAGTATATGATGAAATTAATGACCCTCTGTCAACTTTTTAGATCTCACTTTTAAAGAGAATGGACCAAAAATCAATAGCCCCCAAACCACTAGTACTCCAGTGAACCAGTTTATCATTTATCTTACTGCTGGCACTCATATAGAAAGTGCAGCCAAGCACAGCATAGAACTTTCATTGGTAGTCATCATTACATGCAATGTTTGAACACTCCAGTTAAAGGTCAAAGGTGTGCAGTACAGCTTCTTTGAGAAGTACCTATTTGAAAGTACCAATATCTGCGCACAGCTTATCCATATCCACAAGCTTATTTTTTTGCATACATGTCACATTTTCCTTTCCTCAGGGGTTTACCTGTTGGCTAAAGCGGAAAGAGAAGAAGTGCAACTATACTATAGCAGTCCTGATAGTACAGCCAGAGTTAAGGTTCAGTTGGTGTTTCCATTATATGCCACGATTCTCAAAATATTATGTCTCAGCTATTTCCAGTGGCACCGGGCTGAAAATCACTGGCATATGAGCTGACAGCTCTGATGAAATTGGTTCTTTTCCCTAAAAAAAGTTTTAGTGCCATGTCAAACATCTGGTTTTTAAATGGGTATTTATTTTAACAAGTTCAAGACAGAAACTAGTGGAATTTAAAATATATGTATCCTGTGTAACTTTGCAGGTAGCTAGGCTTGAAAGTAAGCGTAGCTTTTTTGCCAGAGGGGATAGCTTAGCATCAGGTTCAGAAAACATGTGTCAAGAATACCTTAGTTTCAGATATGGAAAGCCTATTATCACTATTTTTTATTTGTTTTACAGTTGCACCTAGAAGGCCCCAAAGTAAGATCCGGACCCCCTTTTGCTAGGTGTTGTACATATACATAATAAGATACAGTCCTCGCCCTGAAGAGCATACAGTCTAAACAGAAAAAGACAGTCAAATGGTGGGGAAAACAAGTATCATTATTGCCCTTTTATGGATGGACAGCTGAGGCACCAAGACTCAGATACTCAAAGGTATTTAGGTTCCTAAATTCCATTGATTTCATTGGAAATTAGGAGCCTGAATACCTTGTGAGGATCTGGGCCCAAGAGAGTAAGAGTAACATTTTCAAAAGCATCTAAGTGATTTAGGAGCATCAGTCCCATCAATTGTTTTCATATAGAAAGTCTGCAGCAAAGCTGAGAACGGACTCCTCATTTCCTGAGTCTCAGCCCAGTGTGTTAGTCTTTCAAGACTCCCTGGAATTGCAAGCTCAAATCCCAGGAGGGCTGACTCAAGCCTTCGTCCTTTCAAGGCAGATCAGTTGAGTTCTGTGCACTCTGTGGTGTGTTTGTGTATTTCACATTAGACTTTATAACGGGAAGTCCTGCCTGCTGTTTAAGGACAGTAAGGATTTCATTTTCAAAACAGCTTCTACCAGGCTTCCTCCTGAGTGCGCGCAAAGTTGTACAGCCACCTACATGCAACTGCTCTTTGCAGAGGAAAACAACTGCTCGTGCACCTTCAACAGTGGTACCTTCACATGTGCAAGTGTTAGAATTGGCAAGCTTGCAGGTGGTAGATTACTAAAAGTGCAAATGTGTGTAAATGTGCAGTGTAAATGCGCATATATGTGTGTGCTCAATTTTACATGTGCATGTGTACAGGATCTAAAAATATAACTCTTAAGACACCAAGGTTCTTTTTGCAAGAATTGGGAGGAGTTGTCCTTGGATAAAATATCCCCTGCTAATAGTGCTGTGAAGCATGCTGTGTTAAAGATGGCTGCTGCCCTCCACTGCCCCAGAGAAAGCTGCATTTCATTGGTGGTGTGTGTTTGTATAGATCTCTATCGATATCAGTTTATCTGTCTGTGTGTTTATGTAGCATGTGTGCCAGAGAGAGAGAGTTTGAGAGCTTTAGCATGAAAGGCAGTATGTAAATGTAAGACTTTATCTTAGCAAAACCAAAAAAGATATTGGTTGTAGCTAAGTTATTTAATTTTAAAGATTTGCTACTGAACATAAAAAGTAGTTACATTTCAGTACATTTTAGTTCTTTTAACTCTAAAATGGCAACTGCTTCCCGAGGATTTGATTGTTGCAGGAAAACAACATCCAATGATGATGACAAAATGGACAAACTGAAGCAAATCTGGACAACAAGAAGGGTTATATCTATTTTAAAAAGTGTAATGTAAGTGTAATGAAAGACGTGGCCAAAAGCATCTCTACTTCATTCTCTGGGGTTCCATTCTCCCGTGAATAATAATACAGCATCATACTTGACCCATATGGGCTATTAGCCAACAAATCACTTACACACATGCATGACTTCAGTGGGACTACTCATGTGCTTAATGGTACACATATACTTAAATTCTTTGCTGGATTGTAGTCTTATTAGGGGATGTCAAAGTAGTTTAAAAAGTTTTACAAGTTCCATTATCCCCATTTTGCAGAAGACAAACCTAGGCACAAAGAGTTCAGGGGATTTACTTCAAGTCACACAAGAAGTTCCACTTTTATTTCTGGCATCCTGATGCAATGGCATTGTGGGCCTAACTTTCAAAATGACAGGAGGCCAGGACTACTCGCATAAATACATGTGCAGTTGTGTGGCTAATCCCACAGTTGTCAAAATGGAATATTTGCATATGCATATTGAATATAAGCAAAATCAAATGACATGTTAGGGACAAATGCATGATCTGTATAAAACATTGCAGGCACATTTTTGGCACACATCTCCAGGCTTCTGCCTTGCTGAAAATCAAGCCTTCAACTTTCACATGCTGATGTATGGCATGACGTGAAGACACAAATATCAGCGATGGGAGTGGATTGGAGTCACTGCCAAGGCTGAAGGAAGTGAAAACACACCTATAAGAGAAGGGCTATTGCACCCATGACAGATTTGCATTTCTTGAACTGTTTAAATAATTATTTTATTCTACGAGAGAATAGTTTACTAAACAAATGTGGTGAAATACTGTTTAGATTTTGAGTAGCAAAAATGTGCTTGACACTGCACGTGCCTGTAGGAAGTCATAGATTTTGACTTAATGGGCTCAGATTCTAAATAGAGTGATAGCAAAATTCATACCCATCATACAGTGGGAGAGTGGAGAGTGGAAGGTTCCATATCAAAACAGTGGTCACTGGAGTTTAATTCAATTCCACTGAAGTCAGTGGCAAACTCCCATAGTTGTTAAAGTGGAGGGTGGGTCAATCCTTGGTCATTAGGATTATTTTTTTTTTTGAGAAATGCAACATGTCATCTTAGCACTGGAAAAAAAAATTCCGTCAGTAGGAATAAAAAAGCAAACAACATTTAAAATATTCAGTTGACATTTTTTCCAGCATATTAAACCCATATTTTATCCTGAAGAGTGAATGGAGACTCTTTAGTCACACCTATCAGATCCTTTGTTTTTTTGTACAATAGTGTTTGATACCAGAACTGTGCGCTTACATTATGTGTTCTTTCAAATTGAAAAGGTAATTTGCTTCAAATAGAACAATTCTCGTGTTAATAGCAACCATTTGAAGTGCACCATTCTTGGCTGGTTTCTGAAAGTGAACATGCCAATGTGTTGAAAACACATTGAAATAATGTGTTCAACAAAAATTCTTATTGCTATTTTTTGGCATTTTGTTTCACAAATAAACAAGATCATTTTTTGATAAAAGAAACTAGGGTAGCACTGCTGTTATTAGCTGAAGGGTTTGTTTGGTTTTGTTTACCTTGAAAATCAGCCAAATGAATGTCAATGTGGCAGGAGTTTAATTTCAAAGAATAGCTGATAATTTGCAGGACTAGAGATCTATAAAATGTGGTTCTGATTTTGTCATCAGATTCATGTATGCATGGCTCCCACAGCAGTTAATAGAAACCGTGCAGAGTTTGGGCATGTTTTCACTCATTCCCATAGAAAAAAGAGAGAGAGGCTCAAGTGGCAAAATTCCGATTTTGAGCCCCCCAAATTCAGCACCTGTTTGGATCTGTGGTTGTTGTTTGGCTTATTACAGGGCTTGATCCAAAATCCCATTGACTTCAGTGTGCTTTGGATCAGGCCCATGAAGAGAAGGGCCATCCAGAATATTTGGCTCCACTACCAAACATTCCTAAAGTTCAGGGCTGCTTTGAGCCAGGATTTTGGGTTGGGCCAATATATCGAAGAGGCCACTATTTCTTCCCCTACTTCTTTGACCAATACAAGGATAAAAGTATTTTGTTTATTTAGCTGTGCTTTTCTGTTTCACTTAATAGAAACTGTGTCTTTTAAAACTGGCAAAAGGTCTGTAGAGAACATTAAAAGCTAGGCTAAGAAAAATGAAAACTCTGAGTCAATTTAACAAACTAAACCTTGGGTTCCTATTTCAAATGGATTACAACACACGCATTTTAATTGTATGGGTCAAACCATGATCCCCTTACACTGATGCGATGACACATGGTGAGTTTATTCACCTTGTGTAGCAGGTCACAATCTGGCCCTGAATTAACTAAAAACTATTCCACATCCTCCTGTACACACAACTCCCACTGGATTCAACAGAAGCTATGTGTGGATTGTATGGAATTGGACCCACTATAATTAATTAGCATCTGCATCTCCAAAGAACAGTTGGACTCCTAAAGGAATGCTTCCCATGTCTTAAATCAGGGGGACCTAGCTATTTTACTGCACATTGCCTAGTGTTCTCGCTCTTTGAAATAGAGCATTGAACATGTGTATATTATGACTTAAAAGCTTCACCGGAGCTGCATTTCTGAGAGTTGTATTCAAGCTGGAACTGTACCGCAATTCATCATATTAAACTTCATTTGTTGGAAGCCTTACATTGGAGTATGGGCTCGGTCTCTTAAGCAGTGCTTCATATCTGTATTCCTCACCAATAGCACCACACGCCACTGTCCTTTTATTTCTCTGTGGCTGATGTAGATACTGTATGAATGGTGTGTTGCTGCATCAGGGCTGGTGAGCCTCCCCATCCTGGTGAAAAAAATTAGTCTACTATAGCAGTAAACAGAAATAATAATAAAGTGTCCCTGGTTCTAGCTGGTGGTGTGGAATGGAAGGAAAGAAAGATATAAACATGAATCATGATGTGAGATACTATTGCTCAGGCAACTACTTCAACATCTGAGTGCACTGAGGCAGAACAAAGGCTTAAGAATATTCGTAGGACCCTTAAGAGACTTGTAAAGACGTTGCAAACTTGTCAGTCAGCCGGAGCTGCAGGAGGAAGGAAGGATGCTCTTTGAGGGGTTCGCCCAAAGACAACTGATGTGTCTCAGCTTTGGTATAGGTAAGGTGGCTTCCAGTTGAGGTAAACTGCTTTGGCTAAACCTGGTTAAAAAAACAACCATATGTTTAATACAAGAAGCTGTCGAAGGTGAAAAGAATGGCTAAGTAAGTGAGTGGGACACCATTAATCTTGGTTTGTTTCAGCACTACATCTTTAGCTGCTGAAGAAAAAAAGCCTTGCTCCTAGCTCATAACCTGAGTGTTAAAACTGATGTCCTCCCCATTAGGGCCTGTAAACTCATTAGCACATGGCAATTTATCCTCTTTTATTTCTTCTCAATTATCCTATCATCCATTGTATCTGGATCTGATTACCCTTTCCCAGAGTCAAACATTATCTTGTAAATCATTTGCTTTAAGTCTAAGCCTGCCATTGCATTGCCCAGGATTTGCTTAGGCAGGTAATAAATCAATTAGCATTAAACTTGTGGCGTCATCAATTTTCTTTCCTTGTGACTAGAAAAAGGAGTATCTGAACCTTGCTTTGCCATATCAAATTTCCTTACATTGTCCATACTGAGATTGCACTCTGTTGTTAAAATCCCTAATGTCAATACATTTAGCACTGAAGTGAAGAGGAAAGGTGTTCAGGGAAACCCCCATGGTTCTGAGTCAGTGGGTTTGGATCAGGCCCTGTGTGAGAGCATGTAGCCCAATCGACTCCCTGTCCTGATTGGGGGTTGGGGTGCTACTGTAAAATAAATATTAAGTAATAATTACGATGGTCTGAGGCCTGAGACATCATAAATAAAGCTAGGTTTATGTCATGGAGGTCACAGAAGTCACAGAATCTGTGACTTCCAGAGACCTCCATGGCATTCTCTGCTTCAGCCCCAGGAGCTGAGGGACTGGAGCTGGCAGCCAGCGGGGCCCCGGGAAGGTTCCAGCAACAGGCAATAGCCTCCTCAGGGTCCCCCTGCAGGGTTCCAGTGACAGGCAACAGCCTCCTGAGGGTGCCCTCTGCAGGGTTCCAGCGATGGGTGACAGCCTCGTGCGGGGGAGTGAGGAGGGGGGTGCCTGGGGGTGTCCAGTTTTCTCTTTGGGAAATATGGTCACCCTGCAGCTCCCAGCTGCCGTGGGGGGTGGGGTGGGCCCCCTGCAGCTTCCAGCAGCCATGGACAGAAGGGGTACCCCTCAGTTTCCAACCACCACGGTGGTGGGAGAAACCATGGAGCCACAGCAGCAAAAGTCACAGACAGGTTGCGGCTTCTATGAATTTTTATTTATTGCCCATGACCTGTCCATGACTTTTACTAAAAATAATCATGACAAAATCTTAGCCTTAATCAGAACTGTGCAAGTAACATTATCCATACCTATCTGATGTTGGGACAGATCCGTTGATGTGTGAAGGCAGCTTTGCCTTGCTCTGCTGACACACAGTGGCTCCAAAGCCCCCTAAACGGGTATAAAAGAATCTTTTGTAAGCACAGGGAAATCCTTGAGTGACACAGAACTGACATAACAGCTCCTATATCACTCCCCTTCCTGCAGGTGATGCAGATGGCATGGCTGAGGTATCCCTTCACCTGCGCAATCCTCAGCTGCTATAATGGGAGGCACAGGTTGGGTCTGAGGACCAGCATGGCACAGATATGTCAGGACAGGGAAAGACACAAGTCCCTTAAAGCCACCTGTACAGCATCCTACTCCTAACTTGTGGCAAGTATCTTGTGGCTGGACACCATGTTTTAGCCCATTATATCTACAGCAAGTGCTGGCAATGTTTATTAGTTGAACTGGGGGCAACTGAGAGTATAGTAAAGAGAAAGGAAACATTTCTTTTACACTTTGTATATAATGTATCATGGTGAAAACAGGAATAATACTATACTCATTTGTATAGACTCATCTACAATGTACCATACACACCATAGTCTATTCAGTCTCCTATTTTTCTAGTAATAAATAGAGCATACATGGTTGTGTGGTGCAGATTAAAAGTTTTAGCAGCATTAGTTTAACAAGTTCTAGGCACAAACTAGCTGAATGTGAAATCTATCCATAGCTACATCTTTGCTAAGGAATACCTGGTGGTTTGGTGTAATACAATGGTCTCACTTAGAAAGTTCACTCTGTGCTCAGAAAGATTGCCAGCTTGAGAGGAATTCCCCACTTTGAGCGTAGAGAATATCTCTCCATCTGGTAGAATCTTTCAAAATGGAAGAAACTTTTAAAGTTTAACTGGGGTTAGACTGGCATGAATTTGAAAATGGCTGCTTTATTCAAGGAACCACAAGTGATTATCTTACATGAAGAATGATAAGTGTTGATGCCACCCTACACACTCGTGTGTCCTGTGTATGTTCACATTTTTAACAGAATTATTTTAGAGACTTAAATTTTTGTATTGGTACCATTTTCATATTCCTCTGTCTGCAAAGTCATGCTGCCTTAGTATCATGAGTCCAACTATCCAGGACTTTGGAAGAGAGTAAAAAAGATAACTAATTCATTTTATAAGCAAGTGATCTAAAAATACACAGTCAGACTTGCTTAGCCATGATGACTCCATACTTCAGGGCTTAAGCCAACCTCTAACTGTTGGAGGTTAGGAGAAAACCTGTCATCCTAGAACTGCCTATGGCTGGGTTTCTTGCATCTTCCTCTGAAGCAGCTGGTACTGGCCACTGTCTAGATGGGACGATGGACCGCAGGTCTAATGAAGTATGGCATTTCATGTGTTCCTATGCTACCGTGTGGACCGGGTTGAATACAAACAAATCAGGCTTAGAGGTGAATGACAGACACACTCGAGAGTCATTAAATATAGGTTTCAGAGTGGTAGCCGTGTTAGTCTGTATCAGCAAAAATAATGAGGAGTCCTTGTGGCACCTTAGAGACTAACAAATTTATATGGACATAAGATTTCATGGGTTAGAACCCACTTCATCAGATGCATGGAGTGAAAATAGAGGAGCAGGTATAAAGCAGCCCCCATCCTTTCATGTATTTATACCTGCTCCTGTATTTTCACTCCATGCATCTGATGAAGTGGGTTCCAACCCACATAAGCTTATGCCCAGATAAATTTGTTAGTCTCTAAAGTGCCACAAGGACTCCTCGTTATTTTTATTAAATACAGGGAGACCAATCTTTGTTGGTTGGCATTCCTATAGGAAAGTTCTTCTGCCCTATGCTTAGTTTCAGGGTGGAAATTCAGATGGCTATTACTGTGGCTAACGTTTTGGTATTTGTTTCCATGACCACAAACAACCATTATTGAAAACATACAGTAGGTTGTAAGAAATCTTTAAAATTGAAGCATGATTTAATCATTGTAAAAGTGATGTAGGGCCTGATCCAAAGCCCATGTTGGTCCATGGAAAAATTTACCTTAGTGGGCTTTGGATCAGATCTCAAAACTTTAAAATAAACTATATATATATGAGCTCATCCCCAAAGGGGCACCCCTTTCACCAGGCATTTGAGTTTTCATTACTGCTGTATGTCTGCTGTTTCCCCTTGGAGTAGTCTGACTTGGTTTTCATTGAATTGCAGGTAAATGGACATGTACTAATGTCAGTTTCTTCAAACACTTTCTTCTCCAAAGCAGTGTATTACATCATTTCTTTCTTTTAAAAGTACTCCTTTTGCCTACTGAACTGATTGACTGCATGGCACTGCAATAGCACCTTCTACCTGAAAGTCTCAAAGTGCTTTACAAAAGATGAATGAATTAATCTGCAGAACATCCTGTCTCAGTCCTTTGTGATAGGTGTTGTTATCCCCGTTTTATAGAGAAACTGAGGCACTAAGAAGATGAATGACAAGGTCACACAGGAGGTCTGTGGCAGAATTGGGTATAAAACTGAAGTCCTGATTTTCAGTCCTGTGATATAACTATGGAACCATCCTCCCTAATACATGTTTATGTCCATCCTAATGCAAAATAAATGAGTGTAAAAGAGAGACCAGGGTTCTCTTCTTCAGTGTTAGGACTCTAAATAGGATTGCATTGAAAGTTTTCATTAAAACCACTGGGGATTCCAAATATGAAGCATTTCCTGGGACTCTTAAAGGTCATTTCTTGAACACTTTCTTCTAAGTACATATGACAAATTATTCCCTTAGCACAATAAATGATACACAACCCCTTTAATTATAATATAGCACTCAATATCTTGAGACATTCCAACGTTTCCTATGTATCCTACACATTTCATTACAAGGAAAGGTTGAGCAGAATTAAAAGGGTGACTTTACACAAGGATTGATAGGTTACTTGTCCAAAAGGGGAATTTGCAGTACAGGTGAACACAAAGGAAACCCCAAACAAGTTTTGATTGCAGAGGAGACTGGGATAAGAGAGTTTTTATTATCAATTGCTTTTAGCCTTATTTACCATCAGGCTATCTTGCCACAAGCATGCTTTTTAGTTCTGACAGTTCTGAATTATGACCATTGTGGGATCCTATCTCATTAACTGGAATGGGAGAATAAAACATCAGACAATCATAAAAATAATTTGGCACTGTGAAACCACTTAGGAGCAGCTGTCAAACAGGTTGGAAGATAAAGTTCTGAATAAAAAGAATAGAGAGAGGTGCAAAGTCCTGCCATATGCTTTCTCTGCATTATAGACTCCTTAATAATATGAAGTGCCCATGTTTATGCAGAATAGGCCAGACACTCCATATATGATATTGATTATGCCTTAACCCCAATTTAGTAAAGACACACTCCTCCTCTTCCTAATCAGATGTTGCAGAAGCAGTTTTCTGAAAATGTCCCTAAATGCCAAGACATATTTTATCTCTGAAGGCTGTGGCAGGAGATAGGGCTTTGTCTTGCTTGTTGTCATGGCTTGGAGCCCAGTTTGAGGACAGCAAGGCCCCTGTGGGGCTCTTCTCCAGCAGTTTTCATCCAGCAATTCAAAAACATACATCTTTATCAAGCTGTTGTTGTCAGACAACATTAGATAATTAATAGGCCATTTGTCAGCCTGCACAAAACATGTTAAAATCCCAAACACAATCAGGATAAATATAGTTGCCTGCTCTCGGAAGGCTTTTTGTTCTGTCATGCAGTCATTGTAGGCAGATATTTACTATTAAACGAGACTCATTATTAATCACATCTAATGTTAATTAATTAAACACGTGCATTGAGGGCTCTCTGTGACTTTCAATTGTTTTAAGAAGCTAATTGGTAATTTAGCTGTTTGCATGGAAGTTGCTGTTTCTTTTTTGGTTCACGTTGACTTTGTCAACTTAGCAAAATATCTTCATTTAAAAATACTGTACTCACAAAATGAGTAGGATTTTAGCACATCCTCCCATTAAAGATATGCCCACACCTAAACTTGCTCAAAGTTTTGGGGTATTGAATCCAGAGATTTAGTTCAAACACAGCTCTAATATCAGCAGTGCCAACATTAGGGTAGGTACCTAGTTGCAGAGACCCCTGGGGCATTAAAAGGCTCAAGAGTTCAAGCAAATGGGAGGAAATGATGGCATTGCCATACTATCCAAGTGGAGCCCAGTGGCACCTGTTGCAGATGCCAACCAGCTGGGACTGGCATAACAGCTCTGGATAACTTTATAACTAGCACCATTCCTGATCATTAGGAGGATTGTGGCAGATTGATGATTGCCAATATTGCTGTTTAAAAAAAAAGGAAGCCTGTATATTTTTGTCCTGATTCTCCGTAGACCTGCACTTTGTCTAGTCCTTTATATCTGTGCAAAATCAATGCCAGGTGGGTATCAAATGATACCAGATTTCATTTGGTTACATTTTGTACCCAGTTTGCACTGGTGTAACTGACTACCAAAGGAGAAGGGCTTTAGAGAACCAGACCCTTAAAGATGACTTTATTTGAACTGTATTTATTTCTTGTGGAGAGGGATGAAATGCAGAATTTGCCAAGCGAAGTTAGATAAAATCCACATGGAAGTCCACAAGGCATAGCATTGTGAGGTTTCTACAGACATTTTGCTTGCAAAATTCCTAATGACTTGAATGGATGGTGCATGGGTACAAGGGTTGTATGATTTAGCTCAAGCGCTCCTACAAGCTGCCAGGCTGTCATGTATTTGATATAAGTTTTGCCATTACATTTTTCTTAATGCATCTTTTGCATTATATGCATAAAGTGTAATGTGTGTGGTGTTACAATTGGCAGCGTAGGGTGACACTGTGACTAAGATGACAGCACATACAAGAGTTTAGGTCTCAGAACAGTGAAAAGCTGTTTACTGGAAACTTTTGTTTAATTATCTGATCCTGTAAACCCTTTTCAGGCAGAACTTCCATTAAAATCAACAGGAATTCTGTGCATAGAGAACTTGCAAGATTAGTCCCAAGCATAGCTTGTATAAATTGTCTTTCCTTTATGAACCAGACACATAACTGTATTTGGTGACATAAGTCTATAGCATGTATGAATCCTTTAAAATAGTGAGTAATACAATCACCCATTAAGACATAATTATGAGGTGACATATTCATATCCAAATCATCTAACTGCACTCTGCACTCTCCTCTTTGCTGTGTCAATATTTGCATTACCAGCCCCTATTTCTGAGTGCCTCTACATTGATCTTACATTTATTTTGGCATAGAACATGGAATACAAGTTTTTACCCTAGGAGAGAATTTGCTTTAAAAATAATTATGATTGTTTTTGACTTTGAGAAGGCCTGAGATACTCTTGGGAAAATCCTGTCCTGATGTCCTGTCTAATATGGAGTTATTTTGGAAGAGTTATTCCAGAATGACTATTTTGGATTAGCTCCATGTGTGGGTACTCTTGTTCCGTAATGAATGTCTTTTTCCAGATTAATCCACTTTGAAAGCTAACTGCACATGAAGTTTTTCAGGAATACTTGTTGCACTTTAAATTCACACTCTACCTTAATTCAAATTAACTTTCAAGTGTAGACAGATCCTTACTGGGAGATTCTGCGTAGGTGGTAATGGAATAGGCTTGGCTGCATGTATTATCAAGGGACAGCCTGTTCATGCTGGGCAGAATGGCACACTGTGGATTGGGAGAGATCCATACCAAGTGGAGACCCTCCACGTGCACATTTGCCCTTACCTCCTCCAACCTAAGTGGATCTGAGTGGAAGGACTCAGTGATGTTTGGACAAGACTGAGGAGAATGCATATTATCCCCTTCTCTCCGCCACCCTTATATCCAGCAGAGCTCACAAAGGAAAGAGAATATAGATTGGGTTTATGTTATCTTTCCTTCAGAGCACCCTCCACAGTGGGGACACCTGTTTATGAACTGCCTTCTGCATAGAGCTTCCACACCAACGACCTGGCCTCCTGAATCCCTGGGGATCTGCAAGGCCTTGGTGCATGTCCAGAGCCTGTGCCATGTGGCAGTAAAACCTGCTGCCTGGCAGAATTGCAGGATTAGGGAGAGGCCATGACCCAGTCACTACTAGATGCTTCTTAATGCTGCTCCAAAATGGAGCAGCCTGCACACTCATTTAGCACATGATACAAACTGCAGCATTCAAATTACCCATCTAGGCCCTGGTCACCCTCACTAGCTAGCTAGCCACCTCCGTGGGCTTTGATTCACCAGAGATGATGAGAGTGGCCCCCCTTTCTTATAACAGTCTTGAGTAGCTATTCTTCTCTGTAATTTCACAGATGCACTAGCAGAAAACAGGCCACCTCTGCCCCCTTCTACTCCAGGGCATTGGTGAAACATATGGGAGGATATGGTCCATGGTATTTGCTGGCAATTTCAGGCCATTAAAACAAATTCTGTTAACTTCTTCTGTGACCTTAACAAAAGGGCTTATCGCTAAGGAGCTCTTAGTTAGGCACCTAAATAAGTTGCCAGATTTTCACTTCAGAGAACCTGGCCCCAACTGTGGGCGCTGAGTACTTTTGACAGTCTGGCCCTAGCCCTTAATTTTTTATTCTTTGTCATTAATTTATACATACACTCCAAAGCATGTGTTCTCTCTCTCTCAACATACAAGTGTGTGTGTGTATATATATACATATATACACACACACACAGCTTCTGTTTTTCAAGATTTACTAATTTCATTTTTGGGTGGGGGGTTATTTTTAATATTTTTAAGTCTTATGTAGATGACCAAATCTTTCTCTTTGTATATATTATCATGAGTAATCTAGTACACTTTAATGTAGTACCATTTAAAGTGCATTAGGAAACCTTTAGTGCACACCAGCAAGGTCTACATGGACCAATTAATGCAGTACATCTTAGTGTGCTTTAGAAATCAGACCCCTGCAGTCTGCTTTACTGCTCTGTGTAGACAAATCCTTAAGTACAAGTAACCATTTCCACTGTTTTCCTGGTGTTTATTGGGTAAATACAAATTTCCTATTTTTTTTTTTTGCATTGAGAATGTTTTATCAGTGTTTATTGGTTAGAACTGAAAATCAGAAGCCTGATATAGATAGCTACACACACACACACACATGATGCATGTATGCATATGTGTACACACAGATATATATATATTTCACAGACCTATATTCATAAATATAATTTGTGTGGGCAAAGTATTTCCTGCAGAGATACACAGAGAATAAATAGCTCATGCACAGTATAACTGCAGAATTTAAATTGTTTTATTCCTGCTGAAGTGCTGAGGTTGAATTATATGGAAGGGGGAGTGATGACTGAACTGAAAAATATCCTTTAGCTAACACAGACTTGAGTTGGATTCCAACTAAACCATTTTCAGTGTCATTAGAGAAGCTTGTTTGGCTGAAAACACAAATGTCCTATGAAGCTGAAATGTATTCTGTCATAATAAACCCTGCATTAGGCTTCAATTAAATATATTTTATGGGCATTTCTGATGAACACATGAAGTCTTTGGCTTTTGAGAGAGATTGGTTGTCATATGTGTCTGTAGCTTAGAATGCTGAGTCTTTGGAAGTGTACAGACCTCACTTGTTTAGGGCATGTGGCTCAGGAAGCAATGTGATTGGCCATGTTGGCTAGAGGCATTATCTGCATCTGGTAGTTCTTGGAGCTCTCTGTGTGACAGAAAATGAACACTTCCTCCTGACAGCACAGCGTGGCTTCTTCCACTGTCTGCCTTAGCACCCTTTTTGTCATCTCTCCCCCTCTTTCCCCCCCATGAAGATGTAAGCTTGCTGTTGTCTAAAGGGGAGGTAAAGGTTTTTCCCTGGGATGTTAATTTCAAGGCTGAATGGTTTCCAGTCACTAGGCTTTGCTGGAGGTATCATTCAAGACTTGCCGACAGGCAGCAGGGGACCATTTGTCTCACCTGCAGGCTACATGGCTTTAGGAAGACGATGAGAACTTTCTGAAGGCTCTAAATCTGCACCTGCATGTCTCTAGCATTGCTTTGTTTATCTTTTAATCCTTTGCCTGATTTTCTTCCTAGTGGTATGTGTTTAAAAAAAGTGATAAACTGTGTATATCCAACACAATCTTCAGAAGATTCAGGCTTATGTTTTTAAGTAGGTTTAGGCTACTGTTTTGAGCAGGAGATGTAATTCAGAAATAATATTTGTATTGGCTCAGGGCTAGCAAATATACAATCAAGATACAAACCAGAAACATTTTCTTTCAGGCTGTAATGCTGCTTTAGGAGGAAGAGCTATTTTATGCTCCAGAAACACGAAGAAGCTTCTCTTATCCGAATTGTAAAGTTGTGAAATTCTCTTTCAGACAGAGGAGAGAACAAAGTTACTGAAACAGTGTTGAAACATGCTGTTGTCTCCTCTAGTGTAAATTTTCTGAGAAAGGGGTGAAAAGCATAGCAATAATCATATCCATTGAGAAGAAAGATTATGGAATAAATTCATATTTAAGTTTCCACCTGCTCTAAAACAGTAAGCTCTTTAGCCGCCATAAGTCTGAATTACAACTAAATTATAAAAGGACACAAAAAATACTTTTTACACCAAAACACAAGTTCACTGAATCACGGAATTATTATGTAGTTGTATCTAATGTTGATCCATAAGGGTACACCGTCTGTTTCCATACAGACTTTGAAACAAGCATACCTACAGTTGGGTAATGAAAGATTCAAGGCTACCTAGATTCTAAAAAACATGAAACCATTTCAAAACAAGAAATAATTCTAAAGAAAATTTGTATTAGTTTGATTGATTATCTTATTTTAATCCATATTAAAGCTTTAAGTCTTTAGGTGTGGCTCTTTAGTTCTAACATCTCATAAATTATGGCTATAATGAAGCAGTCATTTATCCTGAGCTGATGATAAATGGCTTGCCCTAGGAGGAACTAAAGAATAGGCAAGTAGATCATTTTCATATTTGGTGAAAACAATATTAAGTACCCAGACCTCAGTGATTGCCCTAATAAATGAATAATCTGAGGTGAGGGGCTTGGCAGTCAGTGTAAAAAATAACCTGAGCTTTCTCTGTCATTTGTCAGGCTTTGCTATGACAGCGTGCATTATGGGTAAATGAGCAATCAGCAAGAACTATGTTATGGCTGGGATGTTTTTGAGAAATTTATCATATGTATTGCTTGGTACTTTTAAGACCTTAAGGCTTAATGGCTATAGTGCATGACTGCTAGTGAACATAGTTCCTATTTACCATCCTATGCTTCATTTACATGGGATCCCCTCCCCCCCCTTTTTTAACTTACTATGTGAGTGAACTTCAGTTAGTATTGTTTCCCAGACCTACTTTCCCTGACACACTTTACTCTGGTCTTACCAGCTCTGTGTTAATTATAATACTCCAGTGCAGTTTGACTGCGGAATTTGGAAGATGTCAAGACAAATGAAGTAGTTATGCCACTAGATATGAGCTAATCTTGTTACACGCAGACAGAATGTGTAGGCATAAAACCCTGGGGCATGCCAGAAGTCCAGTAAATGCTCATCTGTGCTACTTGAGTGTTTTGGGGAGTTAGCAAGTACTACTTCTTAATTAACCTTAAAACATTCAGGTACCATGTAGGGTTCGCAATCCTAAAACATTGGCACATATCTTGATGGCTAAAAAAATAAATGAACATATTATATAATCATGCAACATGCTTGATTATATAATATTATTGATTATAGGGAGGTGGTGGAATCTCCTTAGAAGTTTTTAAGGTCAGGCTTGACAAAGCCCTGGCTGGGATGATTTAATTGGGGATGGGTCCTGCTTTTGAGCAGGGGGTTGGACTAGATGACCTACTGAGGTCCCTTCCAACCCTGATATTCTATGATTCTATGATTCTATGAAAGCAAGCCCAGTGATGTGACATGTGAAGCAGTGCATTCTGGGGGATTGTGAGTCAGTGTGACTTGGTGTTGTTCAACGTTCATATTGAAAATGCACACAAAAAGTTGCCCTGCGCAGCTCAGGGACTGCTTATCATTTTGTCCAACAAATGCCCTCTCCAAATTATTGTAATTGAAACTATCAGGATAGAGAGGAAAAGAACATATTGAAACTGCAACTTCTGTATCCCTTATCACCAGGTATACAGGGTCTATGGAGTAACACTATGTTCCCAGCATAAACATTTAATTGAAGTATAAGAAGAGATCAAATAAATTATTCATCCTAGAATCTCACATGGCTTTACAAACACTATCTCAGCTTCACAACAACTCAGAGAGATGGGTAAGCATTATTAGGCTCCACTTTGCAGAAACTCAGGTACTGCAAACCTAAGGTTAATTTTTTGGAAAGTAGCTCCTTGTCCTGGGTGCCTCAGACACTGGGAGCCCAACTTGAGACACCTTGGTTTTAGAATGGTTGAGCACCTACTCAGTGGGAACTGCAGATGCTCAGCACCTCTGAAAATCAGGCCTAAAGTGGCTAAGGCTGGTCACCCAAAAATTGAAGCCTCTAAATTGGTAGCCATTTTTGAAAAATTTGGTAGCCTAAATGATTTCCTCAGGATAGTGGCAGAGCCAGAAAAGGAACCCAGGGATTATAGCTGATTCCTAATGTCCTGTTCTGATTGTTAGATCTCACTTTCTCCCCAAACAGGTAACTTGTTTTTAAAAGCCAGTAGGAAAAGGGGTAAGCAACCAACTGTGTATATTCTTTCACTTGCTTTAAGACTATAAACCAAATGTTGATGTAGTATCACTTGAACCCGCTTCTTGGAATAGATTATTGACTATATGTGATTGGTTTTCTACTAATTTTGTTTTTAAGGCTTTTGGAAAACACATTGATAAAAGTAAATTTTAAAAAGTCAATTTTTAATATCAGACAAAGAAAAAATCGACAAGCCTCATGTTTTGTATGTGACAGCAAAGATTGTGGCGGACAGGGGTTAAAAGAAGTTCTTGCCGGCTGCTGTGCTTTCTATTCTTTCCAGGGCTTGACGCCGAAAGGTGCTGAGCCATCCAGCAAAGCACTTAAGACCATGCTTCACTTTAAGAATGTGAGTCCTTCTGGTACTACAAGCACATGAAGATTGCCACTGACTTTAAGTTATGCATGTGCTTCAGTGCTTTTGCTGCATTAGGGCCCGAGTGCTCAACACCTTTCAGGATCAAACCCCCGCTAAGAGTCTTTTAGAGCTCAGGCCCCTCACCTCCACATCTGCTGCTCCTCTCTCTCTCTGCTTCCTGAACAATCTGTCCTTACTCTGCTGCTCTGCCTCCCTCACAGCTACAGCTGCTTTTTTATTTTCTGTCATAGAGGGACTGAGTGTTCAAAAATGCTCTGATCTCGGCATACTGAACATTTGAATGCCAGCCGTCTGCAGCTTTCAATGTCTCTTAACCTACTGCCACTTATACCTTTCACTTCTTCTTAAGGAAACAAAGTCAGAAGATTAAAGGACTCCCAATTTAGCTTTTTGAATCGGAAGTGAAAGTTAAAAGGAGACCAGCTGAGTGTAAGCGCTATTGAGAACTGCAGCTGGGCCGACTATTTAAAAAAAAACCAAAAACTATTTCTTGCTTCTGATCCGAGAAACCTTGTGGATGCAGGAATCTGATGTCTGATCAGTGTATAGTGGCCTTTCTGTTTAAGATGAAAGTTTTTATTCTGCACTGTTTTGGCATCACATCACTGAATAATAAGAAATCTATAAGAGTAAGGCCCTGATCCTGCACTCAGATAAGCCCTGACACCCTTGTGAGAGAACCATTGATTTCAGTGGAGATCCATGCAGCCACAAGATCTCCTTATAGGACTGGGGCCTCGGAGTATGACTGAGAGTACAGTATGTCATTGTTAAACCTCAGTCAGTATGTTTCACATACAGATGGCCCAAATTGGAACATCTCTCAATGAATTTCAAGAGATGGAGGGAGTGAGTATAAGCAATTTGATTTGCATCACTTGATCCAAACTTCACTCTGTAATTTTGATGTACCAACATGGTAGGCAAACTACATATACTTGAGATAGCTAGCTAGCTTTGATTCTGGGTCAAATCCCATATCAGAAAGATTGTATTTTCTGGCCGTAGTTCAGTTATTACAAAAAAGAGATTACAACCAAAGATGAAGACCCTACCTGACACCACCTGGGCAGTGGGACTTCAGTGCAGGCCAATGACTAGGGGTGGGATTTTCATAGGGCCTATGGGAGTTAGATGTCTAACTGCTACAGACTTTTAATAGCAGTTAGACATGTAATTGCCTTCTGCCTCTTTGTAAATTCCAGTATAAGTGCTAGAGTCTGGCTCTTACTCAAGATTTAGAATGATGTAGTAAATAAACATCAGTTTTAAGATGCTGATGTGAAATCAAAGACATTTCTTTACCAAGTAGTTACTCTATTAATTTACAATAATTGTTTGTCTAAATCTCTTTGAGCCTGAGCCAACGCCCATTGAAGTCACTGGGAATCTTTCCATTAACTTCATTGGGTTCTGGATCAGGCCCTTAAGGAATCTTACTTGTAAGCCGTGATTGTGATAGTTTATTTCCCTAAAACAAATAGGATTCTTCTTAAAGCTCTGTTTATATATCAGCTATAATGAAAAACAGAGTTAGCTGAGTGGGGAGTTTTGATATCTCCGCACGGAAGGAAAATGAAAAATGTATTAAATGATTCCACTTGTCAGTCAAATATTGTCAAACTCATTGTAACAATTGTTTTATTCGTCCAGATTTGAAATCACTCAAAAAGTGCCACAATAGGAGCTACTGGGTGCTGAGCTCTTTTGAAAATCTGAGGATGCTGAGTAAAGCTAGTTGGAAAATGAGTTTTTTTGTTATATTTTTGCTTTTGGCATGGAAAGTTCCAATTTTTTGGAAAAAATCAAAATCTGAAACTTTTCAGCCAAAAAATTAAAAATTTCGTTTGAAAACTACAAAAAATTGATTCTCCAATGTGGCCATGGTGCTTCATGGGAGTTGTAGTTCAAGTGAGTTACATCCCTGTTTCTTAATGGGACATGCTCTCTTGCTGAACTACATCTCCCACGGAAGGATATCATTCTATGTTACATTTTGTAGGCTTTTAGAGTAACTTCGGTAGAACCCTAATAACTCATCCCTATTAAATTCAGTAGGCCCTTTCCATAATGATGTACTTGAATACAACTTACAAACAGAGAATTTGCTTGCAGCTGGGCCTTGAACTTGACCTGTAGGATTGATGTCATTCCATTGACTCTGCTAGTCATTAAAGCTTTACTTGGGAAGTCTCATTCAGCCCAATAACAAGTGTAGAAAATGCTTGGAAAGAAATTAACATGGGTTCTCTATGAGGAATAGTTGAACATGGCAGAAGGAAGAAAATAGCTTAGTTGCTTCAAACTGAATAGATCCAGCAGGAGATAATAGGCCTAATCTATTGCATAAAACAATGTAACAAATCCACTGTGGTACACATACCTTGGCGGCCTCAGGAATAGAACTGGTATCCTCCTTCTCCAAAAGCACAGGTGTCGACTGTTTGAATTAAAGGATCATTTTTATTAGTGCTATAAGGACTGTAGCATACAACTGAGCAGTCCTGGTTCTGTCTTGTAGAGGGCAGTAGAGAGTGTGTGCTTGTACGCCCCCACCCCCCATTAATTTCTGCCTAATGCCTGTTTATCTAAACAACAATTTACTCTTGGGGGTTGGGAGTCAGCTGGGAAGGTCTGTCAAATTAACGAGTTAATCAGGACTTGCTCACTTAAGGTGGATGGTTGATGATTATTAAGCGAGACAAGAGAACAACCAATGGCTGTATATGCAAATGTGAAAAGGCACTAACATTCTGTAACTGAGAAAAGAACCACTGGAAATACATTCTTAGGGCTTATCTGCACAGAAAAATTGAAGCCCCCTTGCATAGACCTCTAATGTAGATTCAGTTATACTGGTATATAGGTGCATTGTACTTGTATAGCTCTTCCCATCTTGGAAGGGGAATAATCTCACTAGTATAGTGATACTGGTAGAACTGTGGCTACACAAGGGGTTGCACTGGTATAACTATTTTGGTAAAAAAAATCAAACCTCAAACCTACATAGTTCTAGTAGTACAAACTCTGTGCCCTGACCAAGCCTACTTTAGTCCCAGCTGAGCAATAGCCTCCATAGAAATCGGGTAGGTGGGACAAAATCCATTGTGAGGAGAAAATCAATTCATGATTGTATGATGAAGGTGCTCAGATTCTAGGATGACAAGGTCCATGTAAGTAGATAGATAGATGATGCATTTATCTCTTTTATTATTATTTTATGTGGGTGTTCTGAGTTCATCCACACCACTGCTAAAGATGGGGATTGCTGCCTATTTAATACAGGTTTCAGAGGAACAGCCGTGTTAGTCTGTATTCGCAAAAAGAAAAGGAGTACTTGTGGCACCTTAGAGACTAACGAATTTATTTGAGCATGAGCTTTCCACGGTATGCATCCGATGAAGTGAGCTGTAGCTCACGAAAGCTCATGCTCAAATAAATTGGTTAGTCTCTAAGGTGCCACAAGTACTCCTTTTCTTTTTGCTATTTAATACAGACTTCTAATTCGTCGATAGATAGATAGATAGATAGATGAAGGCCACTTCTTTTGACACAATCAATCTTATTTCCTGTGTGTTTATCACCACTTTCTCTGACATATTCCTCCTCTTGCATTATTTCCTCTTAGGCAAGACTATGATCTATTTGAGACTATTTCCATATTGGTACATAACTTCAAAGGTTTCTTTTTATTCAGTCTCAATGTTTCAGTCCTGCAGGGGCTGATCTCCCTATCCTGTAGGGAGTGGGAAAAGCGGATGAAATCTCAGTAAGGCTTTTCTTCAGAGCTCTGTGGAAAGCCAGGGCAATCCATGATCCTAGCATCACCACCCCAATTCTCTGCACAGCCCCATCAGGACCCTACTATCATGGCTTCGGAAGCTGGTGGTTGTCCCGAAAATCCCCTTAAAGGGGGATGCCCACCATGAAGGGATCTCTGTGGAAAGATAATACAGCCTGGGGCTGTTATCTCCTCACCCGCATTTTTGCTGGGCCAGAGAGGGATGGCGTGGGTATTTCCCAGTCCCTGCCCATTCCTTGGGTGAGATGGAGCTAGGCCAATTTACACTATCTGAGGATCTGTGGATCCCTGTGCCAGCAGAAAGATCTATTGCAGGGTCCAGGGGAAAGCAGCAATGCTGCCCTGAAAGCAGCTGGACCTCTGTTTCATATGGGAGGGGTGTGATCCACATGCATATTATGGGGATATGATCAGGTCCCTGCTTGGAATTGTAAGACCTTATATTGTTTCTTAGCTTTGTGCTTCAGTCAAATAATTTCTATATAACCAGTGACAATAAGAATATTTTGTCATTTAAAATAGTGCATAAAATGACTTGAAAGGATTGCATATATCGATGCTATTAATATTCCTAGAAGTTTATCATGTAAGTTTCACTATAGATACATTTCAGCATCTCACATCTATTTTGAAACTGAATTAACTTGGCAAACTGAATGTTTCAGTTTACTGTAATATATTAAATAACAACACTAATATGGCTGTTGACCGAAATAATGGAGGTAGGAACCCTTCTAACATTATTGGTATTGTTCCGACAGAACAATTGTTTAAATTTCTTTTTACATTGATGTATTTTGGAGACCAAATGTTTTTTAAATGTTTATAACCAAATAAAATGTGTTATAAACACCAATTTGCTTTTAAAATAACTTCTGATAAATTAAATGAAGATCTGAATACACTATTTGCATTTATATCCCGTAATTGTTTATATGATCATAAACATCAGTAAAAGGAAAAATGGGTTGAATACACAAAACTATCCAGTATAATCCAGGGACATTGCTATGGAAAAATTTCTCAGTTTGATGTGACTCTCTCTTTGACAGTTCTCCTAAGGTAGGTTATTTTGAAGAAAACATATGTTTCCATTTTCTCTCCCTCTGCTTCCATTTTAGTCCCCAGGCTCCACTAGGGTCACAGCAACATTAAGGCTTTTGTCACTGTGATTAATAGCTCTTTAGATCATCTTTAATTCACTCACTAATGACTGAGGGTCTTTCTGCTCTCCAAGTAATCGGGTGATGTATGAGCCAATAGTACACCTTGTGGCAGAGGTGAAAATCATTCAGGCAATGCAAATATTGTCACGGGGACAAATGTTTTCCCTGTTAATAAAAATTAATGAATTCTACCCAGGAGCTAGTTAAAGAAGCCATGGTGAAGGAGCTCCAAGCACAAGCAAGTTCTCACTGCTTGGAACCATTAATTTAGTCTTTCTAGATATGTGAGGATAATTATTATTAGTATTTCTGCATCTGCATAATAGATGAGACAGTGGCAGGTTAATTTAATTATACAAATACATTGCACTGTAGCCAGACCTGTCTTTCAGTTTCTTGGGCATACTTGCTGCTGTTAACGTTCGCATCATTATTTTTCTTTACCATAGTTAAACCACACGTTTCTACTCATTGCAATGGTTTAGTGAACAAATTCCAGGATTTGGTGCCTAGTTAAAACCAGGCATTATAGTGGTCAGGATTTTTATAGCTGTAATATGATGTAATGAAGTTTTTAATTTGAAAAAGTCCTTGTAACACATAATAAAAGGTTGATGAAAGAGGCTGGAAATTACTAAGTAGGATGAATAGTTTTGTGGCGGGGAGTGGGAGTGACAGAGAGAGACAGAGAGAGAGTGAGTGTGTGTATGAGAGAGCTTTGAGTGTCTCCTTATATTTATTGAATGCTTATAAATTTTAAAAAATCAGCCCCTTAAATGGGTTGCTTTACATCATAGCATCTATTCTGTTTGCAGTCCTATCCCTTCACCCCAACTCGGAGCCACCAGTGCACAATGATGTCGGAAAGGTGTGCCTGTTATTTACAGCCTGAACATGCAGTCTGGCTAATGCTGCTGTCTTTTTGTTTCATTTTGATAGTCCTGGAATCTTTCTTCTGGTGACAAAAAGCTATTGTCTTCATGGAATAAATATTTCTGAAATACGTACCAATCCCAACCCTATCATTTTCATCTTAGAACAAGAAAACAGTAAACTTTTTAAAGACATAATTTTACCTCTCTACAGTACTTATCTACAAAGGAGCATATTACTGAGATGGGGAAAGAGCTCTACTTGTTACTATTATTTCTGGTCGACACCCAAGGAGAGTAGCTAATTTGTTCTTCATTAATGCCAAGGACAAATAAAAAAGAAAGGACTGAATTATGCATTTACTTTCATTGTGCCTCCAGCCGGGGCTTCCACTCCCCATCATTCTCAAACAGAATTCCCAAACCTTTACTGTGCATTTCATGTGGTAGCATAGGATGCAATGTTATGGTATTAAAATAAGATGAAATGTATTGGTGTATCTTAAATGAAAGCAGAAAATTGCATGTGTCCCCTCTGCTGAAGGGAGGATGGACAATTGGTTACAATCAGACTTTATTTATGCTATGGCTTAATGATACTCTTCAGTTGTTAGTTCATAGAGGCCTGGGCCAAAACTTAGAAATCTGAAGGTATTTGAAATGTGGACCTAGATGTGGGTCTTTCAATTATGCAAATAGTCTCTGTCTTTATAATGACCTGAGCCAAAAAACTGGATCTGAACACCCCTGCATTTTAGAGAGTTCAACTTTTGCCCCAAAGTTACCAGCTTGAGCTTTTCCCTATAAGATTATGTTCTACAAACTGAGAACATGTACTTAGGCCAGAATTTTCAAACATGGGTACATGCTGTTAGGCTCCTAAATCCCTGCTTGAGCCCAAAGTGATATAGAGCCTGAGCCAAAGCCCCCTGATGTTGATGGGAATCTTCCCATTGATTTCGGTGGGTTTTGGTGCAGACCCTTACAGGGGTTGTGAGCACTTACATGGCCCACAAAAGTCAAAGCACTCACGTCTGAAAATATTTTCCTTGCTAGGTTTGGTCTGAAATCTATCTGTATTTATGCCCAGTGGATCATGCAGGTATTCCTATGGGAAGGATTTTACCTTTTCTCTATGCGTATGCAAGTGATTATACTGGCATTTGTATTAAAAGTTGTATGAATTAATATAATTAATATATATTTACTAAGAAATACCATATGTGTGGTAATAACGTGTACACAATAGTAATCAAACAATATATTGTTTTACCTGATAGTATTAAAAGCAGTTATTAAAACAGTATTCCATAGTAATAAGTCTGACCTATGTTTTAAGGGAAAAAATTAGGGATGATCTTTCAGTATTCTGATTTGGGATGAACCCTTACTCCCCAGAAACTTTGGGAAAATTTAGATCTGAATTTCACAGCCCACACCTATGTCTAGAAAAAAAATGAATTATAAGGGGCAAAACTGGTTGAAAAATGGGAAAAAAAATCTGGGAGAAATTTCATATAATTTCTCCCCCTGTTTTTCATTGAACTTTTGAACTTTACAACATTTTCCAACAACCCCTAGTAAGAAATTACTGCAGTTCATTTGTTGTCTTTCTAGCTATCTAATACACAGCTCCCATTTAGTCACCTAAATAAGGACCAGATTGGCAGAAGTGCTGGATTTTCAAAACAGTATAGCGCCTGGCATGCTGAGTTCTTCTGGAAATCAGGCCCCTTATTTTGATGCCTAAAGGGGAACGGATCTTTTTGAAAATCTGGACCTAAAAGATTTCCAGACTGTAGTTGTCATTGCTTCTCAACATCTTTAGGTCTGTCTGCACTGCACTTTTTTTTTTTTTTTTTGGAGAAATCTCCCACCCTTTCACTACCCCTACTTCAGCTACACTGATGGGAGCGCTAGTGTGTTCAGGCCTCTGGCATTCAGCCGCATGTTTACAACTGAGTCATCTCGACCTTCTCTGCACGGGGGTAGGTGACACAGTGCTAAAAATGCCAGTGCTCTGCCTGCAGCAGCGTTACCACGGATGTAGTTGCACCAGCATTAGTGAAAGGGTGGAGATTTCCCCCCCAAAATGCTAGTGTAGATATAGCCTTACATGCAATTTGAAGTGTACACGCCCTTAATTCAATTCACTTTACACAGCTTCACTACACAAAGGATTTGGGCAAATGCACGTAGCAGGAACAACAGCATTAGCTTTTTTAGCCTGTGGGAAGGCTAATCTTGTGATAGACAATTGGAATTTGCATGGATCTTTATTCAGTTAAATATTAGAGCTGCTGTTTAGTTGCATCAGAAATAGGAAAACATTGGTTTCTCTGGTGGCATATCTAGGGAGCTTAAAAGGGTGGAAACGGGGACGACACCTGGGCTGCCTGCTGGTATACTGGTGCCCTGTTCCCATCCCTCGAGGGAGGGGTGTGCCAGTTGGTTGGCCCAGGGGACATGGGAAGCAGAGGTAGCTTTGCCCCCAGCCCTGATTCCCTAATAGTTTCTAAATACAAGGCATACAAAAGTGGTACTGTCCTTAACCAGGTAAAATTTCTTTTGATGTAGTGGGAGTTTTGTCAGATTAAAATCTGCAGGATCATACCCAAAAGAAATATCTTCTCTTTATAATTGTGCTCCTGTGAAATAATTTTTAATCAACCAAAGGCTGAATATTAAGTTTATATATTTTAAATTAGTTAGATAAAAAGGGGGAGAGTATTTCATTATGACACTAAACTATCTGGATATTTATGATAATTAACTGACAAGGAGCAAGTAACAAAATAAAGGATTGGGGGAGTGGAAAGGTTTCAAAACAGCAGAGGAAATAGTAGCATAAAGTCAGATAGACTCTGTCCAGAGGAACTTGTGTTACTTTCTTAACAGGTATAGGGGTGGAAAATCTGATGAAGACCTCAAGGATGCTCTGAGTCTTTCCATTCTTGGTTTGTCCCCTTCAAAGCAGATGAGCTGAATCCCAAAGAGTCCTCATGGACAGGCTTCTATGGGGATGGAAGAAGAAAGGCAGCAGGTCACAAATGTGGCATTTCTCCCTCTTGTACCATGCAAGCCAGGATCTGTGGGTGCAGGCTCCCTCCCATGAATATATGCAGGTGGGAGTAAGGGGCTGAAGATTTGTATAAGAAACGTACACTACAAACTGCAAAACCCTACAGGATCTGGTGGCGGATTTATTTAGAATGACTGGGTATTCTTCTGCCTAAACAGCACTTGTGATATCATTTCTGGCCTTACTTTGAACTTGGTGTAATAAAGAAGGAAATGAAAACGAAGGTAAACTTAAAGTATTGTTTTACTTTAAATGCTTTCAGTAAAGGGCCTTGTTATCTAATGATTGGTACTAGATGGCTGGTATAAATCGTGCTGTTTGTTCTCTGCACTCATGGCTAAGGAAAGCAAAGGCAAAAGGAAATCAATTGGAACTTGCAAGTAACAAATGAGCAATCCTAGGCAAGCATAGAGATGGTGAAAATAGAGTATGGACATACATTACTAGGAAATGCAGTGGTGACTTTTTTTCTTATTTACAATATGCTGCATATAATGAATATTTGTATGGGGGCAAAGCAGCTTAGGCCATTAAGTGTGTAGAGATGCTTCATTATTGTGTCATATTTTGGACTGTTATTGGAAATATATTTTTTTCAAACTTCTAAAAGTTCAGGTAGTCCATATGAGTGGGTGGGAGGGGCTGTCTAATTGCCCTCCCAGATCTATCTTGGCCCTCAATTACCACACTAAAATAATGGTGCTCTGAAGTCAGAAAACTGATGCCAGAGTTATCTAAGGGATATGTAGCCCAAATCCCTGTTACCACTGTGTTAGGGAAATACATTTCTTAACTGAGAATAAACATAGACAGACACCTGTTGAGAATCCTTGTGAAGGCTGCTTCTACAGGCCAGATTTTCAAAACAGCTCACTGTGTTTTGGATATGACTCTTCTCTAAAATCTGACTGTAAGTGTCACATAAGAAAAGAACAACTGAGTCAGACCAATAGCACATCTAGCCCTGTATCCTATCTCTGACAGTGGCCAGTGCCTGGTGCTTCAGAGGGAATGAACAGAACAGAGCAATTTTGAGTGATCCATCCTCTGCCATCCAGTCCCAGCTTCTGGCATTTTGAGGTTTAGGGACACCTGGAGCTTGGCATTGTGTCCCTGAGCATCTTGGTTAATAGCCACTATCTTCCATGACAGAATAGAAGCTGCTGGGTGCTGAACACATCTGGAAATCTGGCCCGTGTTTAGCTACCTAAATGTGAGCTGATCTCTTTTGAAAATCTGGTCCTAGGTGGGGAAGTTGAGCCCTTGAAAATCAGACCCTCAACTCTTGAAAATGTAGCCCCATGTGTATTTCATCACTAGGGATTAGATCCTGCAACCACTGATTGCGGGGTGTAATGCTTCAGGCCATGGGACTGCTCATTATCATTACTATTTTTATTGTAGTAGTGGCTAGGAGTGCCAGTCATAGACCAGAACCTCATTGTGCCAGGCACTGTACAAACAGAATGAAAAGATGGTCCTTGTCTCAGAGTTTGTAATCTAGGTAAAAGCGGCAAAGAGTCCTGTGGCACCTATAGACTAACAGACGTATTGGAGCATGAGCTTTCGTGGGTACTCACGGTATCAAAGTAGTGTTCATGGTAGTAAGGATTACACCCTGTCAGTGAGCAGGACTGGGCTCTCTGATTGCCAAAAAAGAGAAGGGGCTTGACCAGAATAAAAGAAATGAGAACCTTCCAGCCTATATTGGGTTAACTACAGAGGGGGATGAACTCTGCACCTTTGGGCTTGAAAAAATGTTGGCAACTCTGTAAAACAGTGTTTAATTTACACTCATCTCGATACTTCCTAACTCAGTGCCAGGACCAGAAAAATAACTGACAACAGGCTCCAAGAGAGGTGCTGTTCTCTTCCTAGAAACACAAGCTGCTGACTGGTTCCCAGCTTTTGCTCTGTCCGGAGAAGCCTGATGAGAGTGATCTATCTCTTGGAAGGGCCGCAGTGGTTTACACTGCCAAAATGGACTTTGCCAAGAGCTCCTGAGCTCTAACCCTGGCTTTTCCTCTGACATGTTTGTGGCTTTAGGCAAGTCATTTAACCCCCTGCCTTGGTTTCTCCATCTGTAAAATGGGGATTATATTGTAACAAATTTGTGGTCACCTAGGACTTGATGTTTGTTGTCAATATGCTGCACAACGTGGCCATTCAGTTTCACAGAAGCAGTGAGCCCAGAACTCAGTACAACCTGGTCTGCCGGCACATGTCCCTCCTGCTTGAACTGAAGGAGCATCTTCATTAGCTGCTCTCAATATGTGGCCTATAAAGTTGAGCAGTTCTGATTCCGACACTCAGTTCATTACAATATTATTTTGACAGACACAAGTGTCATTTATAATTAGTGTTTGGAAAATGCATAATATTATTATTTTTATTGTATTGTTCTCTTTGTTATTAGGGGTGTATTGTACATGTTCAAGTCACTTGTCAGAGGTCCACATGTGCAAATCTGAGAGCAGAATTTTGCCTTGGTTTTTTTCGCAGGCAGAGGCAGAACAAGGATCCCAGTATTCCAGCCTTACAGAGCTGTGTCAGAGGTCCTGAGAGGACCCAGATGTTGTTGTCCCCAGTGGGTGGGGAGTTGTCATGAAGGACCTGAGTGAGCCAAGTAAAGATCATTGGGGGAGGGGGAAGCAGTGAAGTGCCCCATTCAGCCACCCCAGCACGTCAGTTCCTCACTCTGTCATTGTACTGTGCCATTGTCCTCACTGCTCTGTTATCCCTCTCTATACCCCACGTCTCTCTAGCCCATCTCCTCCACTTGCCCCTCTTGAGGTCTGCAGGAATTGAGCACCTTAAGAGACCTGCAGGAGGCAGTGGTGCTGGAACACTTTTTAAAGTGTGGGTGTCTGCGCCCCCCACTGTCCCCTAGAACTGGGGCTGGGAGCAGGGCTGTGGCTCGGGGAGGAGGGGTGCGGACTGGTGTCCAGGGGCCGAGACTGGGGCCACAGCTGGAGGCAGGTGTGGAGCCCCAAGAGCAGGGCCAGCAGCGGAGCCCTAGGTGCGGGGCTGGCAACTGGGACCCTGGGCACGAGGCCAGGCACAGAGTCCTGGGTGTGGGGCCGGGAGCAGAACCCCAGGTACAGGGAGCCAGGGCTGGGAGCGGGGCCAGCAGCCAGGACCCCACATGTGGGGCCAGGAGAGAACCCGGCATAAAACCTGCAGCATCCCCCACACCCCTAGTTCCCACGCCTATGGCAGGAAGCGTGGAAGGACTAGAAGGAACAGCAGGGGCATTTCTCCCCACAGCCCGTCTCACTGAAGAGATGGATACAATAAACTTAATTTTAATTGCATACTACTTTCTGTTCCCAACTTAGGTTCCTGCTATGTTTTCTATTAACTTGTTATCACTAATAAGTGTAAGAGAAATCAACGGGACTCAAATTGCTAATCCAAAATATGGGAGGGGCCTTTTGGGAGCTGCTTTTTTGGATTATTTGGCATGCTTTTTAGTGATCTTTAAGGCTCATTCTGCATAGTTTACAGCTATGGCAGATATCTGGGAATGTGCCATGGCACATGCAACACCCCATATTTCCCCCCATGCAAAATGTTGCAACGTCTACATTTTTTAAGGGACCCATTTTCTTGATGGAAAATCTATTGAAAGGGGCACAAGATGTCAGACATTTATGATATGCAGCATCAATATTTGTAGGATATTTTATTCTGTAGCAATCTTTCTTTGTATCTGCCAGGACACTTGTATTCCAGGAGAAACATGTATCGTATATGTTCAGTTACGTTAGATTCTACAGAGTCATCCTGCCTTTATCGGCCAGAATATGGCATTGTGGATCAACAAACATACTTAGCATAATCCTAGGTATCTGGCTAACTAAAATACCAGTTGAACATTGATCATGTGTTTGAGCAGTGTGGATAAGTTAAGCCACCCTCACAGTCCAGTGTGAACTTTGGGAATATATGTTTTTGATATTGAAACGTGCAGCTTTTTTGCCGTCTATCACGCACAGAAATTGACAAAATAATAGGAGTAAAACATGAGGCTCTACTAGGCCAGAGGAATTAGGGTCTTTATTACATAAATTTATACACTTTAAGTATTTGCCTGGAATATGTCCTTTTTATATGACTCGTGTGTGTGTGTGTGTGCGTGCACATGTGAAAGTGGGGTTCGATTTTACTTTTCTCATTGCACCTCAACTCAATATACTGCATTATATTGCTGGAGTGCATGTGTTCTATAACCAAATCTGAAACTCCTTCAAACGAAGCAGGAACTCCTGCCCCGCCCCGCCCCCAAATAATCAGTAGAAACTGGCAAAAGCATTAAAATATAAATGAATCATAGAGTGAGAACTAGTATGTCAGGAAAACGGCATAACTAAAATGCCTCTGGAATTGGTAGGATATGTGCTGGTACAAGGGGATTTCTAAGTCACGGTTCATTTACACTGTCTGTTTCCTCTCTCAAGGAAGGATTTCTAATAGATTCAAGGAGACTCCAAGCTCTTAGTAAGTTTTGCTAAAATAAAGGGAGCTCTGTGAGTGGGAGACTTGTTTTGTTTATGGAGAAAACTTGACAGCCATGTTTCACATTGTCTCCCCTTCAGAAGAACAACCTTACTCTTTCAAACCTTGGAGGAGATGGAGTTTTATACAATAGCTTCTGCAAAGTCTGCAGCCGAAAGGTCATGATCTGTGGTTTTAGACTAACTGGAGATTGGCTGCAGCCTTCCCAGGCAAGTCATAGCAGTAACCTGCTAGAAAACCCATTGCCAGCCAGATTGGAAAGACATTTAAATGGCGTACAACTAGATATCAGGATTTACTGCTGCAGATCTGTTCCACTGATGGGATGTTTTGCCTGTTTTATAACTAGAGCAGTCTCTGCATGATAGGATTTTCATCAAGTATGAGCAGCTTTGAAGATTCTTTGAAGATTTGATTTCAGGATCAGTCATGAAAATGGGTGAATAATCCCCCAAATGTTCCCTGAATATTCTCTTTTGTTATGAAATAAATTTGCTTTGCACCATGTTCCTTTTCCACAAACATTCAAGCAGATTTTACTGGTCAAAACATTAACTGAAAGCATTTTTAAATTCACATGGGCAAGTATTTGTGCCAGAAATGCTAATCTGCTCATGTGGTCAGGAATTGGAAACAATGCCATGTAATGCGCATGACCAGTCACAGCTAAACAACACAGCTGAAATTTTAAATATTTCTGATCAATCAGTAGTGTAAAAAAATACCAAAATCTATATTTGAATAACTAGTATGTTAAAAGAAATCACAATCTGCTTCAGGATATTATGTGAATAGAAAAAAAAGTCAAATAAATTGTTACCTGTGAATTATTCACACTCAGCACCAGTCAATCGAAAACTATGGACCAGATACTCAACTGGTGTAAATCAACATACCAGATTTACACCAACTGAGGATCTGGCCTTATGTATTCTTTATCCAGTCCCAGGTGTATGTGAATTAGGGTTACTTGAATATTTCTTTATTTATATGACAGTAGCCTCATTAACAGCCCTCCACATTTTGCTCAGCTAATTGTGAACAGAGAAATGGTAATAGATTTCTTAGTACCAATGCTTTTCAGATAAATCCATGGCTTTTTGGGTATCTTGAGACATGAGAATCTGCTTCTTCTGTAGATAAGAGTTTGGAGTGTTGTGTATTTTAATTTATGGCATGGATGCCTAGAGCATGGAAGAGGTACCTAAAGAGATTTTTTAAAGAAATAAATACAAATAATAAAATTAGGTCACACTGACTAAGCAGACTCAAACCGGGTCAGTACATGGAGAGGACCTTTCCAAGGAATAGGAAGCAGTGGGAGTGAGTCAGAATGTGATTCTGTCTTCTTAATTAGTGGCCTAGTACAGTGCCAGAGAATGCTGTATTGCCAGGGGTGCTATTTTTTAAACAAGACCTTATAACTTTTGGGTACAGTGTTTTTGCAAGATCCCAATTCATTAAGTACTAGCTCCAGTGTTTTTGTGGCCATATTAAAACTTGGATAATTGTAGTCTCCCTACCTAAAAATTTCCTGAAGTGTCAGTTGATTGTCTTATTTTCTGTCTAAACTTTCATGTAGTAGGAACAAATCTGTAGCTGTCTAGGATTTCACAGCTGTCATTGTGTTGATGCCTCTACCACTGGAACTATAGGAGAATCTTTGTTAGCTGTTGCTGTATAGGGCTTTTAGTACAAAACTGAACAGTTTTGATTCTATCCAGTAGAGGGCAGAACATACACATGCTTACTAGTTTGTTCATAACAGCTTTATGCTGGTGGATAGTACTGCAGTTAAAGACTATTGAGAAAGATATACTCTTTCCTCTTCCAGACGAGTGTGTTTTGTAATAAGCCAAAGTAGTGAATCACACAGTTGCATTTTGACATCTCTAGGCATCTGTAACAGAGAAATGATTGGTAGTGTTCCTAAGGGTATGTCTACACTACGAAATTAGGTCGAATTTATAGAAGTCGGTTTTTTTGAAATCGGTTTTATATATTCGAGTGTGTGTGTCCCCACAGAAAATGCTCTAAGTGCATTAAGTGCATTAACTCGGCGGAGCGCTTCCACAGTACCGAGGCAAGCGTCGACTTCCGGAGCGTTGCACTGTGGGTAGCTATCCCACAGTTCCCGCAGTCTCCGCTGCCCATTGGAATTCTGGGTTGATATCCCAATGCCTGATGGGGCTAAAACATTGTCGCGGGTGGTTCTGGGTACATATCGTCAGGCCCCCGTTCCCACCCTCCCTCCCCCCGTGAAAGCAAGGGCAGACAATCATTTCGCGCCTTTTTTCCTGAGTTACCTGTGCAGACGCCATACCACGGCAAGCATGGAGCCCGCTCAGGTAACCGTCACCCTATGTCTCCTGGATGCTGGCAGACGCCGTACGGCATTGCTACACAGTAGCAGCAACCCCTTGCCTTGTGGCAGCAGACGGTACAGTACGACTGGTAGCCGTCATCGTCATGTCTGAGGTGCTCCTGGTCGCCTCTGTGAGGTCGATCAGGAGCGCCTGGGCAGACATGGGCGCAGGGACTAAATTTGGAGTGACTTGAGCAGGTCATTCTCTTTAGTCCTGCAGTCAGTCCTATTGAACCGTCTTATGGTGAGCGGGCAGGCGATACGGACTGCTAGCAGTCGTACTGTACCATCTTCTGCCGAGCAGCCATGAGATGTGGATGGCATGCAGTCCTTCTGCACCGTCTGCTGCCAGCCAAAGATGTAAAAGATAGATGGAGTGGATCAAAACAAGAAATAGACCAGATTTGCTTCCCCCCGTCCCCTGTCTAGGGGACTCATTCTTCTAGATCACACTGCAGTCACTTACAGAGAAGGTGCAGCGAGGTAAATCTAGCCATGTATCAATCAGAGGCCAGGCTAACCTCCTTGTTCCAATAACAACGATAACTTAGGTGCACCATTTCTTATTGGAACCCTCCGTGAAGTCCTGCCTGAAATACTCCTTGATGTAAAGCCACCCCCTTTGTTGATTTTAGCTCCCTGAAGCCAACCCTGTAAGCGCCCCTCCCAGCGTCAGAGCAATGGCAAACAATCGGGCATCTGAGAGTGCTGTCCAGAGCACTCACAATGGAGCACTCTGATGGGGCTAAAACATTGTCGCGGGTGGTTCTGGGTACGTGTCGTCAGGCCCCCGTTCCCTCCCTCCCTCCGTGAAAGCAAGGGCAGACAATCGTTTCGCGCCTTTTTTCATGAGTTACCTGTGCAGACACCATACCACGGCAAGCATGGAGCCAGCTCAGGTAACCGTCACCCTATGTCTCCTGGGTGCTGGCAGACGCGGTACGGCTTTGCTGCACAGTAGCAGCAACCCATTGCCTTCTGGCAGCAGACGGTGCAATACGATTGGTAGTCGTCCTCGTCGTGTCCGAGGTGCTCCTGGCCACGTCGGCTGGGAGCGCCTGGGCAGACATGGGCGCAGGGACTAAATTTGGAGTGACTTGACCAGGTCATTCTCTTTAGTCCTGCAGTCCTATTGAACTGTCTTATGGTGAGCGGGCAGGCGATACGGACTGATAGCAGTCGTACTGTACCATCTTCTGCCAGGCAGGCAAGAGATGAGGCTTGCTAGCAGTCGTATTGTACCATCTTATGCCAGGCAGGCAAGAGATGAAGATGGCTAGCAGTCGTACTGTACCATCTTCTGCCAAGCAGCCATGAGATGTGGATGGCATGCAGTCCTTCTGCACCGTCTGCTGCCAGCCAAAGATGTAAAGGATAGATGGAGTGGGTCAGAACAAGAAATAGACCAGATTTGTTTTGTACTCATTTTCCTCCTCCCCTGTCTAGATCACACTGCAGTCACTCACAGAGAAGGCACAGCGAGGTTAATCTAGCCATGTATCAATCAGAGGCCAGGCTAACCTCCTTGTTCCAATAACAACGATAACTTTGGTGCACCATTTCTTATTGGAACCCTCCGTGCAGTCCTGCCTGAAATACTCCTTGATGTACAGGCACACCCTTTGTTGATTTTAGCTCCCTGAAGCCAACCCTGTAAGCCGTGTCGTCAGTCGCCCCTCCCTCCGTCAGAGCAACGGCAGACAATCGTTCCGCGCCTTTTTTCTGTGCGGACGCCATACCAAGGCAAGCATGGAGGCCGCTGAGCTCATTTTGGCAATTAGGAGCACATCAACCACCACACGCATTATCCAGCAGTATATGCAGCACCAGAACATGGCAACGCGATACCGGGCGAGGAGGCGACGTCAGCGCGGTCCCGTGAGTGATCAGGACATGGACACAGATTTCTCTGAAAGCATGGGCCCTGCCAATGCATGCATCATGGTGCTAATGGGGCAGGTTCATGCTGTGGAATGCCGATTCTGGGCTCGGGAAACAAGCACAGACTGGTGGGACCGCATAGTGTTGCAGGTCTGGGACGATTCCCAGTGGCTGCGAAACTTTCGCATGTGTAAGGGCACTTTCATGGAACTTTGTGACTTGCTTTCCCCTGCCCTGAAGCGCATGAATACCAGGATGAGAGCAGCCCTCACAGTTGAGAAGCGAGTGGCGATAGCCCTGTGGAAGCTTGCAACGCCAGACAACTACCGGTCAGTTGGGAATCAATTTGAAGTGGGCAAATCTACTGTGGGGGCTGCTGTTATTCAAGTAGCTCACGCAATCAAAGATCTGCTGATATCAAGGGTAGTGACCCTGGGAAATGTGCAGGTCATAGTGGATGGCTTTGCTGCAATGGGATTCCTTAACTGTGGTGGGGCTATAGACGGAACCCATATCCCTATCTTGGCACCGGAGCACCAAGCCGCCGAGTACATAAACCGCAAGGGGTACTTTTCGATAGTGCTGCAAGCTCTGGTGGATCACAAGGGACGTTTCACCAACATCAACGTGGGATGGCCGGGAAAGGTGCATGACGCTCGCATCTTCAGGAACTCTGGTCTGTTTCAAAAGCTGCAGGAAGGGACTTTATTCCCAGACCAGAAAATAACTGTTGGGGATGTTGAAATGCCTATATGTATCCTTGGGGACCCAGCCTACCCCTTAATGCCATGGCTCATGAAGCCGTACACAGGCAGCCTGGACAGTAGTCAGGAGCTGTTCAACTACAGGCTGAGCAAGTGCAGAATGGTGGTAGAATGTGCATTTGGACGTTTAAAGGCGCGCTGGCGCAGTTTACTGACTCGCTTAGACCTCAGCGAAACCAATATTCCCACTGTTATTACTGCTTGCTGTGTGCTCCACAATATCTGTGAGAGTAAGGGGGAGACGTTTATGGCGGGGTGGGAGGCTGAAGCAAATCGCCTAGCTGCTGGTTACGCGCAGCCAGACACCAGGGCGGTTAGAAGAGCACAGGAGGGCGCGGTACGCATCAGAGAAGCTTTGAAAACCAGTTTCATGACTGGCCAGGCTACGCTGTGAAAGTTCTGTTTGTTTCTCCTTGATGAAACCCCCCGCCCCTTGGTTCACTCTACTTCCCTGTAAGCTAACCACCCTCCCCTCCTCCCTTTAATCACCGCTTGCAGAGGCAATAAAGTCATTGCTGCTTCACAGTCATGCATTCGTTATTCATTCATCACACAAATAGGGAGATGACTACCAAGGTATCCCAGGAGGGGTGGTGGAGGAGGGAAGGAAAATGCCACACAGCACTTAAAGCACAGCACTTTAAAAGTTTACAACTTTAAAATTTATTGAATGACAGCCTTCTTTTTTTTGGGCAATCCTCTGTGGTGGAGTGGCTGGTTGGCCGGAGGCCCCCCCACCGCGTTCTTGGGCGTCTGGGTGTGGAGGCTATGGAACTTGGGGAGGAGGGCGGTTGGTTACAGAGGGGCAGCAGTGGCAGTCTGTGCTCCAGCTGCCTTTGCTGCAGCTCAACCATACACTGGAGCATACTGGTTTGGTTCTGCAGCAGCCTCAGCATTGAATCCTGCCTCCTCTCATCACGCTGCCGCCACATTTGAGCTTCAGCCCTGTCTTCAGCCCGCCACTTACTCTCTTCAGCCCGCCACTTACTCTCTTCAGCCCTCCACCTCTCCTCCCGGTCATTTTGTGCTTTCCTGCACTCTGACATTATTTGCCTCCATGCATTCGTCTGTGCTCTGTCAGTGTGGGAGGACAGCATGAGCTCGGAGAACATTTCATCGCGAGTGCATTTTTTTTTCTTTCTAAGCTTCACTAGCCTCTGGGAAGGAGAAGATCCTGTGATCATTGAAACACATGCAGCTGGTGGAGAAAAAAAAAGGGACAGCGGTATTTAAAAAGACACATTTTATAAAACAGTCGCTACACTCTTTCAGGGTAAACCTTGCTGTTAACATTACATACATAGCACATGTGCTTTCGTTACAAGGTCGCATTTTGCCTCCTCCCACCGCGTGACTACCCCCTCAACCTTCCCCCCTCCCTGTGGCTAACAGCGGCGAACATTTCTGTTCAGCCACAGGCAAACAGCACAGCAGGAATGGGCTCCTCTGAGTGTCCCTGAAGAAAAGCACCCTATTTCAACCAGGTGACCATGAATTATATCTCACTCTCCTGAGGATAACACAGAGAGATAAAGAATGGATTTTGGTTGAATGCCAGCAAACATACACTGCAATGCTTTGTTCTACAGTGATTCCCGAGTACGTGTTACTGGTCTGGAGTGGTAAAGTGTCCTACCATGAAGGACGAAATAAGGCTGCCCTCCCCAGAAACCTTTTGCAAAGGCTTTAGGACTACATCTAGGAGAACCGCAAATGCCAGGGCAAAGTAATCCTTTCACATGCTTGCTTTTAAACCATGTATAGTATTTTAAAAGGTACACTCACCAGAGGTCCCTTCTCCGCCTGCTGGGTCCAGGAGGCAGCCTTGGGTGGGTTCGGGGGGTACTGGCTCCAGGTCTAGGGTGAGAAACAGTTCCTGGCTGTCGGGGAAAACCGGTTTCTCCACTTGCTTGCTGTGAGCTATCTACAACCTCCTCCTCCTCATCATCTTCTTCGTCCCCAAAACCTGCTTCTGTATTGCCTCCATCTCCATTGAAGGAGTCAAACAACACGGCTGGGGTAGTGGTGGCTGAACCCCCTAAAATGGCATGCAGCTCATCATAGAAGCGGCATGTTTGGGGCTCTGACCCAGAGCGGCTGTTCGCCTCTCTGGTTTTCTGGTAGGCTTGCCTCAGCTCCTTCAGTTTCACGCGGCACTGCTTCGGGTCCCTGTTATGGCCTCTGTCCTTCATGCCCTGGGAGATTTTGACAAAGGTTTTGGCATTTCGAAAACTGGAACGGAGTTCTGATAGCACGGATTCCTCTCCCCAAACAGCGATCAGATCCCGTACCTCCCGTTCGGTCCATGCTGGAGCAATTTTGCGATTCTGGGACTCCATCATGGTCACCTGTGCTGATGAGCTCTGCATGGTCACCTGCAGCTTGCCACGCTGGCCAAACAGGAAATGAGATTCAAAAGTTTGCGGTTCTTTTCCTGTCTACCTGGCCAGTGCATCTGAGTTGAGAGTGCTGTCCAGAGCGGTCAGAATGGAGCACTCTGGGATAGCTCCCGGAGGCCAATACCATCGAATTGTGTCCACAGTACCCCAAATTCGAGCTGGGAACGTCGATTTAAGCGCTAATCCACTTTTCAGGGGTGGAGTAAGGAAATCAATTTTAAGAGCCCTTTAAGTCGAAATAAAGGGCTTCACTGTGTGGACGGGTGCAGGTTTAAATCGATTTAACGTTGCTAAATTCGACCTAAAGTCCTAGTGTAGACCAGGGCTAAGTTTACCAGAATAGAATTCATTGCCTACTCTGCTGATTGGGTCCTCTAATTGAAATCTTCCATCATTAGGATACAAAACTACTAAAGCGGTTTGTTACAATATTTGGGGCAATGCTTGAACAAAATGAAGCTTTCCTTTCACATATATGGTATGAGGAGGTTAAATGTGTCTGTTGGTACAACTACCTTACTACGAACTTCTTCTAAATACAAAGTAAATGAGAATAGGAAGAAATTCCTCAAAAGCACAAGGATCGTTAAGGAAAGCTTTTGCTTCCATGTTAATGACCAGTGTGCTTATCTTTTAGGGATAATGTATGTTCCTTATAATATGTTAGAGTTCTCCAGCACTTTCTATCTGAAGAGTTCTAGGTGCTGACCCAGCACTCATTGAATACAGTGGGAATTGTCTGTTGACTTGGGCCCAAAGTACTTTACAGACCATGAATTAAGCCTCATGATAAATCTCTGAGCTAGGGAAGCATTATTATTATCCCCATTTTACAGATGAGGACACTGAGACTCAGAGAGATTTCATGAAACTTCCAAGGTCACACAGAAAGCCCGTGACTGACCCATGAACAGAACCAAAATCTTCCACCTTCCAGTTATGTGCTCTTACCACAAGACCTGCTCACCTTTATAGTGTGGAATCACTTACGTTTTTCTAAACATCTCTCCATTGAGCAATGTTGCAGTTAAAAATCATTTATTCATGTAGAACAACGAAAAGGAGATGATTGTGACAAAAAATTCGTGGTAAGTAAGGAGAAGCTTTGTAATATTCATAATGCATCTCATAGCACCTATTAGTCTCTTGCAACTTTCATCGGGATGTGTGTGTGTCCAAACCCCTACCCTCCCAAAAAAGGAGGGGAGAGTTGTGTGAACAAGACAAAGAAGAATTAAAATTATTTCCCTTATTCTTTATTTACTCTTTTCAGAAATACAGTCATGTATATCTCCCTAAGACTCAATTCTTCTGTGATGTCCATGAGAAATGAATTGATACTCATAATTATTTTAATTTAAAAAATAATTGATTTGGCCCATTAAGACATGCACATGCCTAACCTGAGTAACTGCATGATCATTAGAGTTCTCCAGAGACCGGCAGTTCTGTTTCATGATAAACGTGGTAGTTTTGATATTGGTTTTTGTTCCATATTGGAACAAACTCAAAACCTTTTGAAAGTTTTTGGGAAACAGAACCAACAAGGAGTCTGGTGGCACTTTAAAGACTAACAGATTTATTTGGGCATAAGCTTTCGTGGGTAAAAAAAATCTGAAGAAGTGGGCTTTTTACCCACGAAAGCTTATGTCCAAATAAATCTGTTAGTCTTTAAGGTGCCACCGGACTCCTTGTTGTTTTTGTGGATACAGACTAGCACAGCTACCCCCTGATATTTGCGAAACAGATGTGTCAAAATGTCTGTTTTTGGATTGAAAAGGTCAGGTTTTCAGTTTCTCTCTGTCTTGAATTAACCAGAGAGTCCACCCTGGACCTTAGAAATCTTTCTATCAAAAATTTAGTTGAAATCCTTACATTTATGCAAAATATTTTTATTTCAATGACATGGCATTTTCTGACAAAAAAACATTTTGTCAAAAATGTTTTGACCAGCTCTAATAACCATATTCTTCCTCAATCTATCCCCTCTTGAGTGTTTGTCACCCTCACTTGTGTCACATCTAGTACTTAGGTGTTAGATTTAGACTGAGGTAGAGGCTGTGGATGAAATCTTGGCTCCATTGAAGTCAATGGGAATTTTGTCATTGACTTCAGTGAAGTCAGGCTTTCACCCTTGTCTTTCTGCATGAACTATGAAGTGTTTAGCACACTTTTGGATGCTGTAAACATAGTAGATAATATAAATATTGTAGGTTGTTTTTCCTGGAAGAGACTTGGGTTTTGAAGTTGTGTATCACGTGACCAGTTCTGCCCTATAAAATGGCATATGGCAGAGTTAAAGAAATAGATCTGTCTTCTGCACTGTTGGTTTCCTATAATTACTTCCTAAGAGGAAGTTGTCCTGGATATGACTTCTCTTACAGTGTCCACTGAGGAAATAACCCTAGCCCAGATACTCATAGGGGGAGATATTGCTTCTGCCGTTTTTTCTGTTTCCCACTCCCATTTTCTTTCTTTAGTGAATTCTGGATCAACGGAGCACTCTCCATTGATAAATCTAGTGCTGCCTTTGTCACTGGGGCCCAGGAGACTGTCTCATCTCTCTAAGGCTGCTGCACTAGAGTTGTACCATTGATAACTGAACCAGCGGGATTGCACTGGAGTGCATTTCAACAGTGCAGTGCCTCCATGGTAGCCATGCTGTTCAGCAGGGTGTACCCTGCACCCATGTGCAACAAAATTGGACTGCTGTGTTTGCCTGTACTCAGTGCAGGTATCACAAAGCAATGTGGGGCTTGCAATTCAACTTCAATATAACTGCCTTTTAAGTTAGGGCTATATCATGATCTTATGTGAATATATCACAAGTGGTCCCACTGAAGCGAATTGAGCTATTTATGGAGTAAGGTACTATTCATCATGATTAAAGCCCATAGATAATAGACCCTGATCCCATGACCTCAACTGCAAAACTCGCACTGAATTCAGTGGTGCAGGATCCATTGTAGTGCCGAGGAAGTAGTTTTTAATCTCCTTCATACCTTCACAACCTTCCTTTTGCCACTGAATTTCTTTGTGTGGGGTTGAACAATGAGATGAGGGGAATATGGAAGAAAATTGTTTCAGTTGAGGCATTATCAAAAGTTTTGACATAAGAAGAAACCAGCTGTTGAAAACCAATAGACCCTACTTCTTAAGAGCAAAAGAATGACTATACTATGTCAGCACAATTGTGAGGTTTTAGACCCATGGGTATCACAGTGGTAAGAGGACACGTTTGGATTGGAAACATTGTGAGCCAGATTCTGCTCTCTTTTAATACCAGTGTAAATCCAGAATAGCTCCCTTTTCTGATTCTAATCGGTTTACTCTGGATTTACAATGGCATACATGAGAGGAGACTTTGGTCCAATAAATATTAGGAAGTAAGAGTATCCCATAATAAACTGCATGTAGAATTGTAAATGTAGCATTTAGTGCTCATTGGGCTTATGGAAAAGGAGTACTTGTGGCACCTTAGAGACTAACCAATTTATTTGAGCATGAGCTTTCGTGAGCTACAGCTCACTTCATCGAATGCATACCGTGGAAACTGCAGCAGACTTTATATACACACAGAGAATATGAAACAATACCTCCTCCCACCCCACTGTCCTGCTGGTAATAGCTTATCTAAAGTGATCATCAGGTTGGGCCATTTCCAGCACAAATCCAGGTTTTCTCACCCTCCACCACCCCACACAAATTCACTCTCCTGCTGGTGATAGCCCATCCAAAGTGACAACTCTTTACACAATGTGCATGATAATCAAGTTGGGCCATTTCCTGCACAAATCCAGGTTCTCTCACCCCCTCTTCCCCCTCCCAAAAACCACACACACAAACTCACTATCCTGCTGGTAATAGCTCATCCAAAGTGACCACTCTCCCTACAATGTGCATGATAATCAAGGTGGGCCATTTCCAGCACAAATCCAGGTTTTCTCACACCCTACACCTGATGTCAGAAGGAATTGCACACATTCTAAAGGCCTGATACTCCTTTTACGATGGTGTAAATCAGGAGTGACTCCACTGAAGTCAGTCTAAAACTGGTATAAATGGTAGGAGAATCAGTCCTTTTAGCATTATACTGGTGTTTCATCTGCCCTAATATATGGTACCACCAAGGCAGGTGAATATTTCTGCAGCTGATGTGGTAGCAGACTCAAATTCCTTTACATTAGCTCTGAGTTTGCAGCTCTGGCTTTCCCAGTAGATGAGTGGAATTACACAACAGATGAATTTGATGCACTGTGTTGGTTTTTAAAATACCTAAAAATGATCACACTAAACGATAATTTTTTTCCAAAGGAGCCCAAAATCAATGGAAAAAAATAAATAATTGTTTCCATGAGCTCTGTTTACTTTGAATTAGGCCCTGATCATTTATAGTCCTTGTACACCCTTAACTCCCATTGACTGTAGTGGGAATTTTGGACATGCAAAGAAGTGTTTATTTCTGTTAGCAGTGCAAGACCAGTACAATGGTAGAAGTCTGAGCTGGATTCTCTTCTGTCTAGCTGTATCATCAACAAAATTGTCAGCTCAGTTCTAGTGGCTGAGGCTTTCATTATAGCTAATGACGTAAGAAGCAGAAAGAACCCAGTTTGATTTTCCAGATCCCAGGTGTGAATGTGTAGGGTTGAGGGTTAGAAAAGTCATCCTTTGTATGATTAACAGATTTGCTATTGAGAATCTGAGAATGAATATGGAGTCTCATGGTATCATTTTCAGAGTCCCTTTTCTGAGCATCACTTCACTTTAAACCTCTGTGTATTATATCTGACCATTTTCATTGTCTTCTCTGCTGAGATTGTGAATATTTTTCCAGATTGTTTCAGATTTGAGACCATGAAGACTTCATCAGTTATGGGGCTGGAATTTGTGCTCGTTGGTAGAGCTGGTTGGCTCAGGTTCAAATCCCTGCTCCGCCTAATTCAGAGCAGGTACTTGGAACCAGGTCTCCCATGTTCCAAGTGAGTGTTCTAATTATCACATTGATGGCTGTTCAGAAGTGGAGGTTTCTCTCTCTCTCTCTTTTCATGAAAAAAGTCAGAAGTCTTGGTTTTGTCTAGATGCAGAAAATGAAATTTTTAGAAATCTCAGCATTTTTCGTGGGATGGGAAAACCACACGCTGCCCATTCTACCTGCTGCTATTCAGTATTCTCTTTAATATGTTGGCATCTAGGCCTCCTCGGTTGGGATTTGCAAAAGTATTCCGTGTGGGCCTAATTTTTCTCCCACTGTCCTTAGTGGTTGAATTCCCATTGACATTAATGGGAATAGAGATAAACCAATCCTGAAAATCCCACTCCATAATATGGGGAAGAGGAAGAAAAACCTGCAGGCCCAAAGCTGCTCAACCACCATTTATGTTTTGTTTCTCTGCCTTTGTATAGATAATATTGCTGTCTGTCAACTATCGTCCAAGGTGCATATATGGAATATTATTTATTGTTATGATAGAATTTGAAAGTGCTTCAAGGTATTTAATCTGCCCTTGATAACTTCCTTGTTTGATTATTTGGGAAGTTTTTGTTCCTTTTTTAAATCTTTATGCTTTATATTTCTGGTGTGTTTGTTCAGGAGGAGAAATTTTTCATTATTTTCCTTTGTAGTGATTGTTTTATACATTCTTTGGGACAAAATCTGCTCTTTTGAAGATCTCCATGCTTACGTGCAATACTGGCAGATCTCTGACCCTAAAGAATGCGGTGGAAATCCTAATGTATCCTGTGCTTTGATTTTTGCAGATCTCTGTGTGTAGATCGTGGTTGCGGGCAGAGTTTTTGACCAAATATGATTGTTTAACCTATATGTATCTTCATAAATGAGTCTCTGCTTAAGCCTGTTGGCATCTGCCATGAACCTAATCAGCTGTCCATACAAAATGGGCTTTGTAGTTATTTCTTAATCAGAGCTATCATTTACATCACTGCTACTTCAATTGACATTATATGTAGAATAAACAAACTATGAAAATTGCAGAGGCACAAAATTCTAGGCAAGCAATTTAAAATATAGCCCTGATTTTGGGTGCCTCTGTTTTTGGGTGCCTAACATCAGACACCAGCCATGATTTTCAGAGTGCTGAACTCCCACAACTCCCACTGCTTTAGAGTCAGAGCCGTTGGTTATCAGCACCTCTGAAAATCGGGCCCCTCTGGGGCAAAAAAGGGAATAAGAGGTAACCACACAGTTTCCTACATGGATTCATGCTAGAATAATTGGGGAATCAGATTGCTATTGGTCATGGTGTGTTTTGTTCATTACACTGGTGCATTTAACTTATTAAGGACCAAATTGCTTTACTCACGAGAGGCCCTATTGACTACAGTGGGACTGCATGTGTGACTAACTGCTCACCAGTGTGAATAAGGGGTTCACAGTCTGGCCCTTAGTTCCTCTGTAACAGCTGTGATTCACTATATCCTATAGCTAGGGCTGCAGGGTCATGACAGAGGGGTAACTGGGCCAAACCTGAGCATTGCTGAGACCCTGTGTGCCAGGTTGCAATGCTCAGAGTGGGGAGCTGGGCCCAGCCATGTGTGACAGAAGCCATTGCTGCAGAGTGAGTGAGGGATGGGCTTGCTCTCCAGCCCAGCTCCCCAGGGTAGGATCTGCCCTGTTCCCGATGTTGGCCCCTTATTGTAAATGGAGCTCCCGTGGTTTACAAACCATTTCCTTCTGAGCCTGTGACTTTTACTAAATTTACTGTGACTGCTCCATGATATTTGATCAAAAATGCCCCGACAAATCTGCAGCCCTGCCTCTAACCCTCTACTCCACCCTCCCCAACCAAATCAAAGCATGTGCTGCTTGGCGAGCTAGTAAATACAACTCACATCTGGCTGTGTGCATTGGGGAAAGGCTCCATTAGAGAGAAGACAGTAGAAGCCAAGGCTGATATACAGATCTTCCAGTTGGATTGCAGACTTTGTGGTTTACGTCTCCCATGATATACACTTTGAAGATACTTGGAAGCTCAGAAACAGAAAGCAAAGAAAATCTAAAAGATCCTTGATTTGTTTGTTCTGGATTTTCTGGGGTTAGTTGTTTGGGTTTCCTTTCCTATTTTATTTTGTTTTGGTTGGTTTCTTTGGAATTACAGTTTCCTTTGGTTTTTTTTTTTGTGGTTTAACTTTCACAATCACTTCTTGTTGTTTAGAGCTTCCCTGTTATGCTTGTGTCTTCAGCCTGTTTTGTTTTTTGTTGTTTTTCAATTGAGGTGGCAGGGGAAAGGAAAAAATAGTTATGGATAATCAAAAACAATACCTCCTTAGAATGTTGTGATGTCTGTGTAGTGTCATCAGGTGGCTCTTTTGTGCTCTGGTAAACAGCAGCAAGTGGAAATGTAGCTTTTTGTTGCCAGATATGTGAAAATTCCTGCTTTAAAAAGAGAATGCCTACCGGAAATCTTTTGTCAGGCAAGGGTAGCAACTTACTACATGAGTCTATACACAGCAGAGCACATGAACGCTAGTCTGGGTCTCATACACATAGCTTAATGTTGATCATAGATTTCCTTCACAGTACTCCCCTTTCTCTTTCCTCCAGTGACGTATGTCCAAGGTTTGTTTTTCTAATCTTTAATGGAAATAGGCCAAAACTTGAGCCCTGGATCCAAACACCTTCTTCCTCATCCTGAACTTTGGCAAAAGTCAGGTTTCGATCCAAATCCAAACTGTGCCACTTTGGGGGGGAGGGATAGCTCAGTCTCCGATTTTTAGTTTAGTTTAACTTTGATCACTTTGGGGTTTTCATTCTGTTTGCTAGAAATCAGTGGACAGCGTTCTTGGTGACGTGGCGGGGAGAAGATGTTTTATAAATGAAATAATAATGATATAGCCAACTCTAAACATTAAAAAATCATGAGTCAGGCTCCCAAAAATACTCAGACTGGCTAAAACAATCATGGAACATTAAAAATAATACATTTTGCATGCTTTTTCTTTGCCTTCTGGTGTAGGAACCATTAGCGTTCACATTTTCAAGATTTTTCCCTGCAGCTGCAAGGGCTAGACATTTCATTTTAAAAAAAATGAAAGTTGAGATTCTTGTTTCCCAAGCCTCCAGCACCTGGGGCTTTAAGATAAGCACCAAATATTGTGGGACTCATGATAAAATCATGGGAGTTGGCAATGCTGTAAACTGCAACACCAATAATATATTTCGGGTAGCAATAGGACTGCAGGATAGCAACACCTTGTTATGCATCGCTAATGTTCTTCTCTCTCATACTAGTTCAGCAAATAATCAAGCTTTTTTTATTTGCATTGCTCATCTTTGAGGTATGATTCTCCTCTCACACCAGCTTCACTCCACTGAAGCTCCATTGGCTTCACTGATCACTCCTGATTCATAAGTGAGCCCAGAATTAGGCTCCCCATCGACCTCTTCGGGACAGATTGTTATTTACCTACAGACTTCAATAGGGGGCAGTGTAGAGTTGCACCAGCCTAGAGGGAGCTGCAGGACGGTTGTGTCTCCACTCTTCCCTATGCCTTTCAGTGCCTACTGCGTGGGAATGCATAGAGAGAGCAGTCCTTGCACTCTCAAAAGAACAGGGTCTGAAATTACCCTTGTGTCTAGGGTTGCCAACCCTCCAGGATTGTCCTGGAGTATCCAGGAATTGAAGATTAATTTTTAATGGAAGATTATGTTATGTGATGAAACCTCCAGGAATATGTCCAACCAAAATTGGCAACCTATGACCTTGTCCCTTTGTGTGGTGCAAAAGGGAGATGGACAATGGAAGCTCCTTGCAACACTCCACACATCTGCACTAGGGCCAGGGCCAGGCTGACCCTTCATGCTGTGGTGGAGACATTAGGGGATGGCAGCAGCACTGAGTGCTGGAGTCAAAATTATTGCTACAAATGAATCCTCAGCTAGTTAATATTTTTGGACTTCTCTTATCCAAGCAGCATTTATGTTAGGTACAGGGCTGTTACGGGGTCAGCTATTTCACTATCTACCTGTGGTGTGTCACTTGTACAAGAATATGCCTAAACCCCTAAACTTCCATTCACTCTTCAGTATAAACACACAGAGCTCTGATTATCATGTGAACATGACAAGAGGAATGAGCATCACATGCCTTCCAATTTGCTGCATTTGTTTTTTTGTAAATATTCTCCTGGTGGAAGTTAAGTAGTAAACAGATGTCCATTGGAAAAGATGTTTCATTATCTTTCTCTCGTTTGACAAATGCTTGAAGAGCAGATATAAAATAAAAAATAAAGTAGAACCTTCCTTGAAATGTGCATAATTATAACTTACACTGCAGTATAAATCAGCTGTCCTGATCACTTTTTCGGCTCTTTACTAGTCTACTCATAAGTCCATATTTAGGTACCTAGCTCCACAGAAGTCAGTGGGTGTTTTGCCATTGATTTCAGTGAAGCCAGGATTTTACCCATATCATTTGGCTTGATTTCCAGAGGTTTTAAACACCCCCAACTCCCACTGACTTCAGTGAGTGCTCAGCATCTCTAAATAGCGGGCCACTTTTTTTTAGGTGCCGAATTTTGGCCTAACTTTATATGTATTTTGGTCACCTATAAGAACTCTAGACTGTTACTGACCTCAGCGGGAGAACTGTGCCTTAAAGAAGAATCAGACAAATCCCACACCTCCTATATTTGATATATGGCATAGGACGTGCACATTTTTCTGGTGCTTCCTAAGCTCGTAATTTGCGATCCACCTTAATGCTGTTTAGTGAATTTATTGGTTGACAGTAGCACTCCATCAGGTTTATAGAGTTTTTGCTCTCTTTGGGTGCTCATAACATTTTTTAAAAGGACTGTTTAGTTATTTTTATATAGATGCCATATGGGTGAGTTGGTACTGGAGTGAAATAATATTTTTAAGGAACTAGGAGAATGCATCAAAACTCTGCTGACACTTTCACGGATGGGGATATTTGGTTAAATAGATGTTTATCTAGGCAAGTCATCGTCTGGCTAGCAGCATACTGAATGTTTCTAAGCAGCTAACTTATGTATACTAAACAAATTTGGTTTGGCTGCAGCTCGAGCTGCCCTGTGGAAATTCTCAACATACATTTGTTTGATTGAGCTGTCATTTTCAGTTGATCTGCTGATGATCTGTGTCACTTTGTTTAAATGTCCTGGTGTATTTTTTATACAGTGTGCTTTCTGTGATGGATTAAATTGAGGTGAAATTCGAGAGTTACTCCTGTTTTTGATTTCTATGTTCTCAGACAGGTGGGTCTGAAATGACAAAGAACGTCTCACACAAACACATGAAAAACAGAATAGAGTAGATGCCCTTATGATTTAAAACATCCATAGACGTGTCAGCTACCAAATGCTCCTGTTAAAGAAGTTGCTGGGATTTGCACTTTAAACAACAAATAGTATTTATTTGGACTGTGCCACGGTTACAGCTAACGTAATATTTATTTAAGGTGTCATATGTCAAACTGCACATGAATAACAATAGAAATGATGAAGACTGTCCAGCTGCCATCTATTTTTGGGGTGCTAGCTTGATCAGAGCTAGTGCAGGTATGTCTCTTTGAGCTGGAATCTACATCTTCAGCTCAGAGTATAGACGTACCCTAGTATTATGCCCCTGTTCAAAATTGGAAACCTGACAGGTTGTGACTTGATCTAGTTTGTGAGTGTGAACTAATGGCACAGCTTCACTTAGAATGCAGGTGCTTGTGACTACCATGTATGTTAGGTCCACCAGAGCACCCTGCCTTTTAGACCAGCCAAGAAAGAGCTGAGGAAGGTTTTCATCCCTTTAATTCATGTGTGTATGGAAATACCTTCTTAACTTGCTTTTCTCCCTAGCTGTTTTTGCTGAGTTTTATTCTTTGCCATGTGCTGCAATTGGAACCTTTCCTGTAGTCTGCAACATCTGAAGAATCTGTGATAAAGAAGCCAGTGGCTTGTGCTGGGGCTTCTGATACTTTGATGAAAGAAGAGGGAACCTTTTGTTTAGCTCATGTAATCAGGAATTTAGTGCATTTCCAACATGCAAAGCAAGGCAGAAGACAAGGTTGCCCTGATGTATGAGCATCCAAATGCAAAGTGTTTGTATCTAAATACAAGGAACATGAGACACAAATGAACAGAGCTGGGTGAATAACAGATTCTTCAGTTCAGTGGCTGAACTGGAAAAATTAAAAAAAAATTGTTTGGATTGAATGCAAACAAAATTTTTTAAAATTTCACAGCAGAATAAAAAATTCAAAAATTGTTTCTTTTCAGTTGAACAAAACATTTTATTTCGCCTGAAATGAAACACGTTTTTTAAAATAAAATTTAGGGAAATTTCAAAATGAAACATCTTTCTGAAACAAAAAGTTGAAATGTTTCATTCTGGAAATTCTGAAACAATGTTTTGACATTTCTGGAAGTAAAAAAAAAAAAAAAGGAGGAATAGTTTTGGTTGACCTGTATCTGCAATTTTTGAACCCCCCCCCCATTTGTACAATTTTTTCTTCAGCTCTGTAAGTGAGAAGAGCTAGAAGTGATACATGCTAGAGATTATCCAGTGGGCATAATTGTAACTTAATTTAGTGGAGGGATTTTCAATCCTGGAATGTCAGTACAAATTAATATAATTCGTTCGCTATAGGAGAGATAGAAAAAGGTGAAGTAGAAGGAGGGGTGTCACTAAAATAGATAAAGTGATGCGAATAAGTGAAGCATATAGTAAGCATACAGTGAAGAGTGTGGTGATGAATAATTTTTTTGGCTAAGTATATAAAGAATTGTAAAACAAAGAACAGACACCACGAGCATCCGTTACAGCCCAGCAGAAGGTGAGGTGAGCAAGAATGGAAAACTCTTGTAAAAGTTCACAAAGTCCTAAAAACCACAAGGTAGCCAAAGCCGGGAGAGTGGGGGATTTAAATATTCATGTAATTATTGCGTAAAAACCCCCACAACTAAACATACATCAAAGAATTTCCTAAATTACATAACAACAACTCTATGATAAAGAGGAGACACTATCCTGGATTTACTTAATTTGTGCAAAAAAAATCATTTCTTTTGAAATTGTCCAGTGTTTTTAATGAAAAAACAAAAACTTTAATATGGGGGAGGGAATTAGGATTTTTTCCACTTTTGCTATATTTTTTCTTTTTTTACTACCTTCTCAGTGACAAAATGGAAATATGAAAAAAAGGGGGAGGGTGAGAAAGGAAAAAATGGGCAAGAAATAGAGGAGGAATCTAAAGTTTTTCAGGGAAAATTGAAAAAACAGAACAAAACCCCACAAAAATAAAAACAAACAAATAAATCTCAACAGGTAGAATTGGGCCTAATAAGAAATACTGACACGTATTGCACATAAAATAGCGTTACATTCCCAGGAAGAAAATGTAGTGAATTTAGAAACCTAGTGAGCACAGTGCAATAGGAGAAAAGTCCAGAGGCAACCAACAAGAATACCCTGTTGATTAAGATTTGCAGGGAAGAGATAAGGACAGTTAAGTAGCTCAGTGAGTTGGGGCTGGATTTTGCAAACTGTTTGCATTAGTTTGCAACTAGTATACATTAAAAAAAAAGTGTACTTTTTTAATGAGTATTTCACAACCCAAAAAAATTGTGTAGCAAGTGTCCCTGCTTTTGGTTTTGAAAATATAATCACCTTTGAGCCATACAAAACCAGATATAAATACACTTAATGTACTGCTGTAAGACACAGAATATATCCCCATCTGTAGTGTGAAGGATAGGCTCTTCTTAAGATTCATGTCCTTTCCAATCAGCTAAGTATGTTCTGTTTATTATTGTTATGACCTTGCAGAGGTATGGCTATTGGTAGTGTATTGGTTACCGCTGTCTCCATTAGGGTTTCAAGGACTTAACTACATTGTATCACAGTGACACCCAAATATAATTAAGACTCTCTCAGTGTAATAACATAATTAAAAAGCTGTCTATTTGGTTGTACAACAGCGTCGGTTGCCATTGTGTTGTAGCTAATTTATCCCGAGTAAACACTGTGAACTATTAACACTTTATGCCTGGATATACTGCACAAACAGGTATGTGAGGGATGGTAAGCACATCTTCCCACTCACACTGCTGTAGGTTTAGGAGACTGTGGATGCTACATGTCTAGGGGAGCTCTGAAGGTGAATTCCTGCAGCATTTAGCAGACACCTGCAGAACCTCCCTCTAGGCAAATAAAAGGTGGGTGCATACCACTCTGACTGGTACTTGTGACATATTTTACCTGGGTCCAACCCTAGGGATTCAACAACAATAATAAAAGTAGGTAATTACTGATCTTAAGCATTTAAAAAACAAACAAAAAAAAAATCTCCCCAAGCTCCCTTTTATTTTATAGTCATGGCAATGAGTCCACAATAGTCCACTACCTGAAGGAGCTCAGATACTATGGTGAAGAGTGCAGTATAAGAACCTGTATAGAATTAGGATAGAATAGTGGGTGAATATGCATTTTTACTTTGTCGGTTTTTCTATATTTCTATGAGAAGTTTGTTTTTAAAATATTAATAAAGAAATAGAATGTCTCATAACTCTGTAAATTCCAATCCATACACAGTATTTCACACACTCTCAAAGCCCCCCCACCATCCCCGCTGTCAACAAATCTGCCATGTGCATGGAGCCTTATCTGGTAATCATTATCTCAGATCTCATTTCCTCCTGCTTTACACTGTCTATGCTCTACCTGGACTGCTCTTCTTAATAATCCTTTTGTGTCTTTCCCCAACTTCTGTTTTCATGCTTTCTTCCATCCCCTTGTCCCTTATTCCTGGGACTTTCTACCTCATTAATTAGGGCCTCTGTTCCCTTGCTCTCATCCCTTTTTTCCGTGTGCTTATTTGTACAAAGCTCTTCACCTGAACTGTACAGAATCAATCCCTTCAATAGAAGACAATGAGCTTGACATGACTTTAGTACTTGTAACATTTTCCACCTTGACTCCAAGGGAGTTTAAACATATGGCTTGCATGGCCTTTTGTGAGTCAGGCAGTATGGGCCATATTCCCTTTGAAGTTTCTGTGGTGTCCCTTCAATGAAATCGATGGGTTTGCACTCTGGTGTAAGTGAGAAGAGAATCTCACCTATGTGGGCAAGTGGAAACACGTTTTTTTTTTTTTTGGTAACTAGAACATTAACTTACTCAGATTGCTGACCCTTGACCAATCATTTCCATTAACTCCTTGGAGCTTAGAGTGAGACTTGCTCAACTCCTAAAAGCAAATGTATTAGTACTCATGGGCTAGGACTGTGGTGACTGTTGGCAGCAAGGGGTTAAACTCCTTTTTTATTCTTAATGCCCTTGCCTAACAAAACTGCATGACCTGGCATTTTTTTTCAAGTGATTACACTTTGCTGCATTATAATGGAGCAAATGCATTTGCGTCTTAGAACCATACACTACCAGATACTGACATGTTAAACATCTCCTGTGGCTTACCATACGCATCAGGGTTGTGGACCTCCCTCTGTTTTCTCATTATGCCAAATAATGAAACATGGAAATAATTCTAATCCTTTCTTCTGGTTTTGCTGTACCTTTGAAAATATGATAAACTCAATCCAATTAAAAGTCATTACCTCCACAAAGCTCAGTCTCTATCTATAACCTTTGTTTTATAATTCACTCTGTTATCTGTCTTCATTATAATTTGGTGGAATAGTCTTCTTTTATTACTGTTTTCCGTTGGAAAGAGGCATGTGATTTCCAATGCTACTTTGTTACACATCTCAGTTTAAAACGGAAGAGATGTACTAATGAGTGTTAAAGAAAAAAATTCAGTTACACTGATTTATTACACTGAGATAAAGTTTCATTCATGTGGATTATATAACTGTAGATTTAAGTAATCATTTTGAGTTAAAAGTATTGTTTTGCAGCACTAGTTTTCTGTTCTAGTGCATTATTGTTTATATCTCATTGAAGATAAGAGATTTACTTAAATTTTATCCCCAGTTTACTCGGTTGGACAGAGAAATTAAAGTCACATATTGATGTTGTATTTCATCAGTTCAAATGAAAGGGTCCTTTCCTTAGTTTTCAACTGAACATGTTAATTTTCAGCAGAATAACAGCTTAAGTAATTTATGTGAGACTATACATACTGTTTTTTATCACTACGACAATCAAACAGTGATCAAAACATTATGGATCAAAATAATGGTCTATCAAGTCCATTATCCTGCCTCCAACTGAGGCCTGTACCTAATGCTTAAAATTTCACAGCAGACTTTTTTTTCTGAACCTGATACATATAATGAGTATAGTCATTGAGGCTAATTAGTATATATTAACTATAGCAGCTTCATTCAATTTTAATATTTCACTGAGCTCAATAAATTGAGCGATCATTCATTTAAGAGAGAGGTTCCATACATATGGGCTAGATCCCCATCTGGTGTGAAACGTTGTATCCTGATTGATTTACACTAGCTGAGGATCTACCCCATAACATACCAATCTGGCAGGTGGCATTTCCCTGTTCCCTTACTTGCCTCCCTCCCCTGTATGTATCTCAGCAAAGATTTTGAAAGTCAAATATATATTTATTCCATTGAGGAAAACTTTATCATCCAGCACCACAGTTTACAGGCACTAGCTGGTGATATAATGGGTAGTTTAAACCCTGCTAACTGCAAATAATTTTTCAACAGTGTTTATGATTGCAGTAGACGCTAGCAGACCAGAAGTACAGATAACATAAATATTTCTACCAAAGATGGTTGTACTGGAGCTATAAATAAAATTAGATTCAACTTGTAAATAAATTCAGTTTTTGCCAGCAAATATTTATAATTCTTTGTTGCTGCATGTAATATAGTAATTTATATGGAAAATGTGCAGAAACACATAGGGCCAGGTTTTGCTTCTCAGTTATACAGGTGCAACTTCCACTGACATCAAGGAGAGCTGTACCCATATAAATGAAAGTAGAATTTGACCCATAGTCTTTCAGTACTGGATCCTAATTAAGAGACAGTGTCTGGTGCACATCAAATGCCTTAGACTGTGTTACTCAATTAGACTTGAGCAACACTTCACAGAGCACCAAATGCTACTAGTTATTGTACAAGCTGATATTGACAATTTCCAGAAACAGTGTATAGTTCCCGATGCAGTTAACATATTGTGACATTGTATTAACTACTAGTCTCGTACCACCATTTAGCGATGTTGAAATTGTCTTCTCTCAAACTACAATTGCTCTTGAGTTTCTTGTTTTCCTATAAGAAAAGGCGTACTTGTGGCACCTTAGAGACTAACAAATTTATTTGAGCATAAGCTTTCGTGAGCTACAGCTCACTTCATCGGATGCATTTAGTGGAAAATACAGTGGGGAGATTTATATACACAGAGAACATGAAACAATGGGTGTTACCATACACACTGTAACGAGAGTGATCACTTAAGGTGAGCTATTACCAGCAGTAGAGTGGGTGGGGAGAGGGGGGACTTTTGTAGTGATAATCAAGGTGGGCCATTTCCAGCAGTTGACAAGGTCTGAGGAACAGTGGGGGGTGGGGTGGGGGATAAACAAGGGGAAATAGTTTTACTTTGTGTAATGACCCATCCACTCCCAGTCTCTAGTCAACCCTAAGTTAATTGTATCCAGTTTGCAAATTAGTTCCAATTCAGAAGTCTCTCATTAGAGTCTGTTTCTGAAGTTTTTTTTATTGAAGAATTGCAACTTTTAGGTCTATAATCGAGTGACCAAAGAGATTGAAGTGTTCTCTGACTGGTTTTTGAATGTTATAGTTCTTGACGTCTGATTTGTGTCCATTTATTCTTTTACGTAAAGACTGTCGAGTTTGACCAATGTACGTGGCAGAGGAGCATTGCAGGCACATGATGGCATATATCACATTGATGGATGTGCAGGTGAACGAGCCTCTGATAGTGTGGCTGATGTAATTAGGCCCTATGATGGTGTCCCCTGAATAGATATGTGGACACAGTTGGCAACGGGCTTTGTTGCAAGGATAAGTTCCTGGGTTAGTGGTTCTGTTGTGGTGCCTAATCACATTCTTGTCAACTGCTGGAAATAGCCCACCTTGATTATCACTATAAAAGGTCCCCCTTCCCCTGCCCCCCCCCCCCCCCCCGCTCTCCTGCTGGTAATAGCTCACCTTAAGTGATCACTCTCATTACAGTGTGTATGGTAACACCCATTGTTTCATGTTCTCTATGTATATAAATCTCCCCACTGTATTTTCCACTGAATGCATCCGATGAAGTGAGCTGTAGCTCACGAAAGCTTATGCTCAAATAAATTTGTTAGTCTCTCAGGTGCCACAAGTACTCCTTTTCTTTTTGTGAATACAGACTAACACGGCTGCTACTCTGAAACCTTGTTTTTCTATAAACGTTTTTCGCCAAAGCACTCAAAGTTTTATACTAATTCTTCCTTCAGTAACTCATATGTCTCTCTAATATACTGATTTTCATGTTTTCCTCAGGTAAAATATGGCAAATGTAAGGAAACTCAATGTGAAGTTTTTTTTCATATGCTGGGGAACTCTGAAAACTGGATCCTTTTGAATTATTCACATTATGTTTTAATTACAATTATTTTGGAATGAGACATAGTCTGAAGTTATTCAAAGACATAAACCTTCCCTACACTGACCCTTGAAGAATCAGAAGTCACTATTTCTCTTCCCCTATTTATTCTTGTAAGAACAAAGCACATTTTAATACGTATAATAAAAGCCATAGTGGAGGACATGAAAAAGAAGTTGATTTCTGTTCTCTTCAAGTATGAAATAAAACCAAATTCATGGTTAACTTTGTGTGCTTTTATATTGCTGTTTTCACATTCCTTTGTATCTGCAATCTGTAGCTACAACTCCCTCTTCTGAGGGACGTGCATAATTATTTTCTTTATGTTGGAGGTTATTGGTGCCAGAATGGCTTTCTGTTGTGTAGCAACAAAGGGGAAAGTGTGGCTGCGTCAAATCAGTTGTGAAAAAGCAGTTTATAATCTTGCTTCATAATACATAGATAACTCGTATAACAGGAATGCTAAAATCTGTGGACCAAATTTTGTTTTCTTTGTTACATTAATGCCAATCTGAAGAAATTCTCTGGACTTCAGTTAACAACAGGGCAGACATTGGCCTAATTTATAAATTGATGGTAAGTCTAAAGTAATTGTTCTGGATTTATATCAGTGTAACTGAGATCAGAATCTGCCCCTGTGGCCTAACATGTGACAATATATAACAAACTCTATCTAATAGAAGGTTAGGCTCCAATTCTGCACCCCTTATTCATCCTGAGTAGCACTTACACATGCAAATAGTTTCATAGAATTTCTTAGTACTATTCACATAAATACCACTCAATATTGGTAAGGAATGCAGAACCAGGCCCTTAGAAAATATTCAGTACTTCATTTGCTTTTTACATTTGTGTTAGGGTCAAATAATACAAATATATATATATATATATATAAAACAGCAATATATTTGAAGACTATGGAAAAATAGTTTTTTCTTTCACCAATTCAGATTAAACTATGATCATAGAATCATAGAATATCAGGGTTGGAAGGGACCCCTGAAGGTCATCTAGTCCAACCCCCTGCTCGAAGCAGGACCAATTCCCAGTTAAATCATCCCAGCCAGGACTTTGTCAAGCCTGACCTTAAAAACCTCTAAGGAAGGAGATTCTACCACCTCCCTAGGTAACGCATTCCAGTGTTTCACCACCCTCTTAGTGAAAAAGTTTTTCCTAATATCCAATCTAAACCTCCCCCACTGCAACTTGAGATCATTACTCCTCGTTCTGTCATCTGCTACCATTGAGAACAGTCTAGAGCCATCCTCTTTGGAACCCCCTTTCAGGTAGTTGAAAGCAGCTATCAAATCCCCCCTCATTCTTCTCTTCTGCAGGCTAAACAATCCCAGCTCCCTCAGCCTCTCCTCATAAGTCATGTGTTCTAGACCCCTAATCATTTTTGTTGCCCTTCGCTGGACTCTCTCCAATTTATCCACATCCTTCTTGTAGTGTGGGGACCAAAACTGGACACAGTACTCCAGATGAGGCCTCACCAATGTCGAATAGAGGGGAACGATCACGTCCCTCGATTTGCTCGCTATGCCCCTACTTATACATCCCAAAATGCCATTGGCCTTCTTGGCAACAAGGGCACACTGCTGACTCATATCCAGCTTCTCGTCCACTGTCACCCCTAGGTCCTTTTCCGCAGAACTGCTGCCTAGCCATTTGGTCCCTAGTCTGTAGCGGTGCATTGGATTCTTCCATCCTAAGTGTAGGACCCTGCACTTATCCTTATTGAACCCCATCAGATTTCTTTTGGCCCAATCCTCCAATTTGTCTAGGTCCTTCTGTATCCTATCCCTCCCCTCCAGCGTATCTACCACTCCTCCCAGTTTAGTATCATCCGCAAATTTGCTGAGAGTGCAATCCACACCATCCTCCAGATCATTTATGAAGATATTGAACAAAACCGGCCCCAGGACCGACCCTTGGGGCACTCCACTTGATACCGGCTGCCAACTAGACATGGAGCCATTGATCACTACCCGTTGAGCCCGACAATCTAGCCAGCTTTCTACCCACCTTATAGTGCATTCATCCAGCCCATACTTCCTTAACTTGCTGACAAGAATACTGTGGGAGACCGTGTCAAAAGCTTTGCTAAAGTCAAGAAACAATACATCCACTGCTTTCCTTTCATCCACAGAACCAGTAATCTCATCATAAAAGGTGATTAGATTAGTCAGGCATGACCTTCCCTTGGTGAATCCATGCTGGCTGTTCCTGATCACTTTCCTCTCATGCAAGTGCATCAGGATTGATTCTTTGAGGACCTGCTCCATGATTTTTCCAGGGACTGAGGTGAGGCTGACTGGCCTGTAGTTCCCAGGATCCTCCTTCTTCCCTTTTTTAAAGATTGGCACTACATTAGCCTTTTTCCAGTCATCCGGGACTTCCCCCGTTCGCCACGAGTTTTCAAAGATAATGGCCAATGGCTCTGCAATCACAGCCGCCAATTCCTTCAGCACTCTCGGATGCAACTCGTCCGGCCCCATGGACTTGTGCACGTCCAGCTTTTCTAAATAGTCCCTAACCACCTCTATCTCCACAGAGGGCTGGCCATCTCTTCCCCATTTTGTGATGCCCAGCGCAGCAGTCTGGGAGCTGACCTTGTTAGTGAAGACAGAGGCAAAAAAAGCATTGAGTACATTAGCTTTTTCCACATCCTCTGTCACTAGGTTGCCTCCCTCATTCAGTAAGGGGCCCACACATTCCTTGGCTTTCTTCTTGTTGCCAACATACCTGAAGAAACCCTTCTTGTTACTCTTGACATCTCTGGCTAGCTGCAGCTCCAGGTGCGATTTGGCCCTCCTGATAACATTCCTACATGCCCGAGCAATATTTTTATACTCTTCCCTGGTCATATGTCCAACCTTACACTTCTTGTAAGCTTCTTTTTTATGTTTAGGATCCTCTAGGATTTCACCATTAAGCCAAGCTGGTCGCCTGCCATATTTACTATTCTTTCGACACATCGGGATGGTTTGTCCCTGTAACCTCAACAGGGATTCCTTGAAATACAGCCAGCTCTCCTGGACTCCTTTCCCCTTCAAGTTAGTCCCCCAGGGGATCCTGGCCATCCGTTCCCTGAGGGAGTCGAAGTCTGCTTTCCTGAAGTCCAGGGTCCGTATCCTGCTGCTTACCTTTCTTCCCTGTGTCAGGATCCTGAACTCAACCAACTCATGGTCACTGCCTCCCAGATTCCCATCCACTTTTGCTTCCCCCACTAATTCTACCCGGTTTGTGAGCAGCAGGTCAAGAAAAGCACCCCCCCCCAGTTGGCTCCTCTAGCACTTGCACCAGGAAATTGTCCCCTACGCTTTCCAAAAACTTCCTGGATTGTCTATGCACCGCTGTATTGCTCTCCCAGCAGATATCAGGAAAATTAAAGTCACCCATGAGAATCAGGGCATGCGATCTAGTAGCTTCCGTGAGCTGCTGGAAGAAAGCCTCATCTACCTCATCCCCCTGGTCCGGTGGTCTATAGCAGACTCCCACCACTACATCACTCTTGTTGCACACACTTCTAAACTTAATCCAGAGACACTCAGGTTTTTCTACAGTTTCGTACCGGAGCTCTGAGCAGTCATACTGCTCCCTTACATACAGTGCTACTCCCCCACCTTTTCTGCCCTGCCTGTCCTTCCTGAACAGTTTATAACCATCCATGACAGTACTCCAGTCATGTGAGTTATCCCACCAAGTCTCTGTTATTCCAATCACATCATAGTTCCTTGACATCACCAGGACCTCCAGTTCTCCCTGCTTGTTTCCAAGGCTTTGTGCATTTGTATATAAGCACTTGAGATAACCTGTTGATCGCCCCCCATTCTCAGTATGAGGCAGGAGCCCTCCCCTCACAGACATTCCTGCCTGAGCTTCCTCCCGGTATCCCGCTTTCCCACTTACCTCAGGGCTTTGGTCTCCTTCCTCCGGTGAACCTAGTTTAAAGCCCTCCTCACTAGGTTAGCCAGCCTGCTGGCAAAGATGCTCTTCCCTCTCTTCGTAAGATGGAGCCCGTCTCTGTCCAGCACTCCTCCTTCATGGAACACCATCCCATGGTCAAAGAATCCAAAGCCTTCTCTCCGACACCACCTGCGTAGCCATTCGTTGACTTCCACGATTCGACGGTCCCTACCCAGGCCTTTTCCTTCCATGGGGAGGATGGACGAGAACACCACTTGCGCCTCCAACTCCTTTATCCTTCTTCCCAGAGCCACGTAGTCCGCAGTGATCTGCTCAAGGTCATTCTTAGGTCATGATTTAAAAGTAGCTTCAAATATAACATGTGCCCCTTATTCCTGCTGACAGTGTTTGTGGTTTTACAACTACACTTCCTATTTTTAAAATGTTTTCTTTTCTCTTGTTGTGGAGTGACAGACCTATGCAAACATCAGGGGCAACTTTAGTGAAACAGTGAGCATGCCTGGACAGAAAGTGTTGTCAGATGTACAAAAGAAATAAACTGAAAAAAAATAGAGAAACGTATTTTCAAACAGAACAGCCTTAGATGTTATTTGTAACACTAGGAAGGAAATATTTCGGTGATTGTAAAATTTATGGTGTCATTTTAAAGACAAAACAGAAGTATGAGCCGGATTGTTCTCATAATTATACCCGATTTACAATGGTATACCTCCGTGGAAGGCCATGAACTTACTGTTGACTTACAGCAGCGTATGTGAAATCAGAATCAGGCCCAGTACCTCTGCAAAGGGCCACCAACCTATGTTTATATATAATAAACAATCAGTGACTTCCAGTTTATGTGCATAAGTGAATTAAGCCGGCTACACACGGGGACCTAAAATACGGTTCCATTAACAATGGCTTGTTAGTACTCAGAGGTGACCCTGCTTAAAATAAAGAAAAAACCCAGACAGCGATAACCACGAACTATGTCTTAGAATGCAAAATTGGAACTGCAATCACAATTTAGTCACAAATAACAGTCAATAATCTAATCAGTGGTAATATCCCATTTTTGTGAACTCCAACTAACTGGGAATTATTATCTGCATTCTAGAGAGACAAAGTGGGTGAGGTAATATCTTTTATTGGACCGGCTTCTGTGGGTGGGAGAGGCAAGCTTTCAGGCTTACACAGAGCTCTTCTTCAGGTCACCAACAGAAGTTGGTCCAATAAAAGATATTACCTCACCCACCTTTTCTCTCTAATATCCTGGGACCAACACAGATACAACACTGCATGTCTACATTCTACTCAGACTGTAAACTCTTCGGGGCAGGGACTATCTGTTTGTTGTGTATGTACAGTGCCTAGCACAATGGGGTCCTGATTCCTGGTTAAAAGCTTGAGGCCACAATACAGTTGTTAATAAATAACAAGGATTATATCCAGTTCTGCTGAACAGTTCTGTGGATAATGAGTGGCATAAACCACTTTCAGTATGTGTGCTGATAATATTTTCATATGGAATAATGTAGTTCTTGGTCAGTGGCTCTTTCATGTCTGAAGATATCAGCCCGGACCCTCACATCCAGAGGACTGTTCCTAAAGGCAAGGATCTTTATCTGACTTTCCACTAAAAGACATAGAGGAGACTACCGCTAAACTATATCTCATTGGGCACAGAGGCTGTCTGATGCCTCCCACTTGGCTCATATGTGGCCTAACACAGCTCCTGAAACTCCCAGGTTGCCAACTGCTAATTTGCAACTTTTCCTGACCACCTCCACTCTAGAGCTAAACTAATGTGTTTTGTAATCAACCAGTTCCTGCCTGTGACAGTCCTTTCTTAAATACCTGTTTAAACAGCAATTTAGATAAAGGTGTCCCATTTGTATAGGAAATGCCTGCTTTGTTTCAGATACACTTACAAATAATTACTGTAGTATTGCCTGAGCTGGACAGAAATGTTGGGTCAAACAAATATGGAAAGACTCTGGTCACATCAGAGTTCCCAGTCTATATCCTTGGAGTGCCATTTGAAAATATTCTTCCATGGCCCATCCAGGCCCATCCTGGCTTTTCTCAGGGAGATGACTAAATCGCTTATCCTTAGTTGTACCCAAGAAGACCTTAATAAAATGACAATGTATTAAAGGCTCCTGTCACACATGTTCAAAAATACAAGCAGAACTCCAAACTTCTGATGTGTGACAAGCGGGCCTCCAAGATCAGAGTGTGAGTTGTGTGCTAGTAACTGTGGAGGTCAGTGGGAGCTTTGTGTGTATGCATCCCACAGCAGAAACGGGCTGAAGTGAGAAAGGTCCCATAGACTGAGAAAAGGAGAAAGAAAAACAGTGATATTTGCTTGACTTTATTAATTAGAAATGAGTTGGAACATCAAGATCAGGATCCAGATTTTGATCCCTTCAGTGTTTTTGTACCCTGAGCTTTGGTTTGGCCCATCCCTAGTATTAATGCATGTAATGCACCACTATGCCTGTTTGTCATCTGCATATGATCAGGTGACATTCAAGCCATAGAAAGGCACAGCCAATAGTGTAGTCAAGGGTCAATGGATTTTACCCATTTCTCATTTGGAGAATATGGAGTTTAGTTTAGGATGGTTGACCCGCTTCTTTTTTTTTAACCACTGCCATCCTGGGCACAGCTCCACGCAATGTCCTTGCACTGCATTGCTGACTGCACTCCTGCCTCTGCCTTGTGCACCCCGAGCATTCGACTCACCAGCTGCTGCAGCTGAAGGCAAAGTAGCTGTAGCTGCATCAGCTTCCCTGGCTCTTACACATGCTATATCCCATTATTTAATTGCCCTTGGAAGGGAAGAGCGTGCTAAACTACTAAACATATGTCCAAGTGGAAGGAAATCCAGCCCCTCCTCCCTGTTCCACACAGAAGCCCAGCATGCTGTTTAAAGTAACCCCAGGTTACTCTCCCAGGTCCCAGAGAGGTTAAGGCTGTGGTGTCAACTTTGGCACATGGATGTCTCCTGGCTTCATCAGGCACATCCCCAGCCTGCAGCCACATGTACTGTTTCCTGATGGCATGCAAGTTGGAGCAGAAAGTGCAAACACTGGTGTCCACCCTGGTCTTTTAGTAGCAATTAACCTTTCCTACAGGGTTTCCTTTGAAGCTTTTTTCATGTTTTTATTGCAAAACAGCAGCAAGGAATTTGATGGCGGGAAATGTCTTCTGTATTACCTAATCTTTTCTATTTCCCTATCAGAGGTCTCAGTGACTTCATCCCATTTCTAATGGGGAGAGTTATTTGATCTTAAGGAGTCCTGCTTGAAATTCCAAATTGCAGCACTATATGTGTGAGTGGTTGGCTATTTATATAGACAATTGTACTTGGAAGCACAGACCCTGGGGCCTAATTCTGATCTCACAGCAGTTTTATATCAGTGAAATAACTTCTGATTTACATTGGTTTAAGTTTGAGCAGAATGAGGCCCCACATTTTCTGACACTCTGGGCCAGGCCCTCAGCTGGTGTAAATGGAGCACTGATCTAAGTGATTTTTTAAAAATGGTTTTCAAATGTCTGGAAGGTATAATTCAGCTTTTTGGTTTTTTAAGTGTTTGTTTTTATATTTTTCTTAGACTGTATTGCCCTTGTAAGCAGAATGATGCCCTGGCATTCAGTTCAGACACTGCTTTTAGGCAGAAGGGCACACATGTGCAATTCATCACCACGGGATTTAAAATGTAAAATCAACTTGTTTTAAATTATGCATTGGGTGCAATTGCTGGACACTGAAGGGGGTTACAGGTGTGACCAGAGCAGAATAAAAATGGAATTGTACCATTAGTATATCTCCATTGGCCAATGGACAGCAGCTGAGGATCTGGCTCCATACATTTAAGGCTGTAGATCAGTTTGACCAGAGGTATGAATGGTTTTAGCCTTTTTTGAGACTGAAAGAGAAATTTAACTGGAGTGCAGCAAACACACTCTGGAGGAGAGAAGTTGAGTATGGCACATCTGCAGTGCAATACTTGCTAGGGTTTAAAGGCTCTGTCTTTCAGGGGTGTGGTTGGGACCTGTGTGAGAGCAGTGCTGAGCCATTTATGGAGTGACTAGACAGGGTGCTTTGTAACAGGGCCAAAAGTTGGGAAGGATGGAATGAAGGATGTTGAGTTCATTTATGTAGAGTGAATTGCGTGAACTGCTCCTATGTGCTGTAGAAGGAAGGAGTTTTGGGATACTCAGATTGAAGGTGGGAACTGGTGTGGAGGAAAGCAGAGTGGGTCGGTTTGAGGAGGGAGCATGAGGGGTAGGAATGTAGTATTTAACTGTGAAGTGGGGGAGCAACAAACTGACAGAGGAGCCCCAAGGGAGTTAGGTATCCGTATCTTAGGGAAATTCAGGGGATTTGGTTGCCTAACTCCCTCAGGCCTCTTTGAAAATCCTTGCCATAGCTCATAAGCCATGTGCAGATGCCATGGATCATTGAGCAGCACTCTGAGTGACACAGCTTCATGGGAACTTTGGAGACGTTTCTGTGACTGTGGTTCATAACCACCTCTGCTCTTGCTTTCTCCTAAACTCAGCTTTTCCGCATGCTTAGGCAAAGTGGCACTTGAAGATGCAACAGAAATATCATCAAATGTGACTGGTAGGCAGGTCATTTTAATGCACAGGACTGAAGTTAACCATTGCACTCTGACCACACCTTAATTCCTGTCCCTCTCATGGCCTATCTTCCTCTCTACTCAGCGCAGGATGTCATAGGCCTGATCCATGGGAGTTTTGCCATGAACATCAGTGGGAGTAGTATAAAGCCATCAGCAGCCTTTGTGCAGATGCTAAGCAAACAGCTAGAGTTGAATGCTAGTACTTTTCCTCTCAGCAACTCTTTCATCAGTCCTTAGCAGCCTTCAGGATCAAGCCATTCCTGCTGAACTCCACTCAACCTGAGCTCTCAGAGAAAGGACTTTTGAAACAGAAACAACGGTGAAAAATCCTTCTATGCATTTGTCTATCATCCCAGTGATTGAATTAATCAGGGGATTTTACACTCCTCTGAAGGACAGTCCTTAGGAAAAGTGATAAACAAACTAGTTGATATTGGGGGTCCAATTATTTAGAGCTCAGATGAAATTTGTCAAATCAAAGCATAGGGAAATGGGTAGCTGAACTTCCTTATGATGTCTGTGTGGCCACAGTTAGTTCCATATTAGAAGAAGAAAAACAATTCAGGGCTGTGAATATATTGCTTGCAGATGAAGTATCTGGTACATGCCAGGGGTGATGTATTAAAATGATTTGTTATGCCCCAATGTTTGTTGTCAGAAGTGGCAGAATCTTGAAAATGCAGACATAAAATTGTTAGGTAATATGTAATAAAGGCATGACAGATGACATTTTATCAGTGGAAAAACATTCAATGTGTGACCGTGCTAAAACATGTGCTTAAAGTTCCCCCTGTACTTAAGTGCCCTGTTGAACTAGGACCTAAATAATTTTCTTGGAAGAAAAATTGACTTTTTGGACATGGGGAAGGACTACTTGAATATTATGATGTGAGCTGTGCTGAATCATGCCCCCTGTGTAGTGACTTTTTGGGCCAGATCCTTGGCAGGTGTAATTTGCTGTAATTCCATTAAGGTCATTGGTGCTAGATTGATTTACATCAGCTGAGGATCTGTCCAACAGTTGCGTGGTGGACAGCTTTCCTTCTAAAGACTAATCTGAGGCCACCACATTTTTCTCTCTCCATATTTTAGATTGAATTTAAGCCATTGTCCCCTTAGTGAAACAAAGTCCAGTAAAACCTTCCCAATTTTCATTTGGCTGGGATTTCATTTGTGATTTGTAATTGCCAGTTTTCAATAGTAATTTCAAAGAGGAAATTGTTTAAGGTGCTATATGCACGCCATATTGGGCAACTGGGTTTGCTTATTATATACCTGTGTATGTAATTCAGTCACTGGTGACAGTGCTCGTGTACAAGTGTGCAAACTACTTTGGATGGTAAGAGCCCTCTGGCCTGGTTCTGAGTGGTGCTGAACATACACAGTTCCACAACAGAGAGATTGCGCAGCACCTCTTAGGATGAAACTCTACTGCAGTATGAGCCATTGATGAAGGTGCTGTAGAACAAGCAAACTGCCTTTTCTGCTTAATGTACAAGTTAAAAGGGTTTAAAGTATAAAACCCTTCAGCACATTTGCTTAATACAGTTCCTAACATTTGGATTCATTTTCAGGTGATGAATGTTTATATGAAAGCTTCCCTGAAGTTCCTTTGGAGGAAATGTCAGAGGCTGACGGAGAGGCTAGTAAACTGTCCCTCAGTGTCCAAGAGCCATCTTCTCCAGCAACATCCAGCGAAGCATTCACACCAAAGGAGGGGTCTCCTTACAAGGCTCCCATATACATTCCCGATAACATTCCCATTCCTTCAGAGTTTGAGCTCCGAGAGTCAAATGTTCCTGGAGCAGGATTAGGAATATGGACCAAAAGGAAGATTGAAGTAGGTGAAAAATTTGGGCCATATGTGGGAGAGCAGCAGGCAAATCTGAAAGATCGCAGTTATGGTTGGGAGGTAAGAAACTTTAAATTCTTTTGTTCTGTTCAACTGTTGTCAAAGTTTACAAACTCAGATGCATTTTTAGAGTAAGAGGATATGCTGTTGAAGTTAATGGTTATTTTGCATGCATAAGAACTGCTAGATTGAGTCTTTTGACATTTTATGGAAGAAAATAAAAGTATACATGCTCATATAAAAACATACAGGGAATCGCCACCATCACACCTAAACATCAAATCCTGTCTCTCTTCTATGGTAGGAAGAGGAGGCAGTCACTTATCTGAACTTTTATGTGGCAATTATGTTTTGTTTTCATGAAGCTCTGAAATATAACATGGGACTAGGAGAGAGGTCTGCCGCTGAAATTTATGGAACTCATTTGAAAAAATGTGGAAGTTTCTTTTAGTCACCAGAATCACTGATTTAGAATGGCCTAGAGGCATCATTATTTGGTAAACTATAGCTGCAAGACATGATGGTTTTCAGAGTTGGAAGCCTAAGGCCTTGATTCTACTTCCATTGAAGTCAATGGGTTCTTTACCATTAATTTTGATAGGAGTAGGATTGGGTCTTCAGCCTCATAAGCACAGCCCCACATTAGAGGTGGCATTGCTCCTCCTGGAGGCCTTCCAGAGCCCTACAGGATGCATCATAGCTCCACAGACTGAAGGAGGGAAGTGTGTGCTCCTCCCTGTGACTGGTCAGCACTGCTGGGTTTTATGGGTGGCGGGGCCATGGCTCTAGCTCCTTTCTTCTCCTTTTGGGGTAGTTAGCCCTTGCACTCTGGGCAGTATGAGGGGCTCTGTTCATGACTCCATGTACCCTCCCGACCCCTTGTGTGCCCTCTTAGGGAAGATGTTCAGGCTTGGCTGGAACCCCGCCTGAATGTCTCCATCACAGTTAGCCCCTTAGTTCAAGCTGTGAACCCGAGTCAGCTGTCATGGGCCAACCATGGGTGTCTAATTGCAGTGTAGACATACTTTTAATGACCAGTCACAAGCTGGCCGTTAATAACTTTCTCCTTTGAATCTGATCCCTTTGAGCAATCGAAAGGGAATCCACCCCCACTCCAGGCACCTCTCCTTTGCTAAGTACAACATTGCACAATTGTCTAGGCGTGTTATGTTTTTTATTCTGCTTAGATCCAAAGCATTATGTGTGGTTACCTGGAGGCATACTATTCAGACTACCTGGACCAATCAACTGATCCAACACTACACATTTTGTGTTTTTGTGGCTCAGATAAAAATTCAAGTCTTAAAAAAATCAGGTGTTTTTCTCAGCATTGGTCTGATGTGACATAAAAATCGTTCTTGCATGAAACTTTTTATTCATAGTTTGAAAGATGTGAAGTAAAAATATAGGACAATCCCAATTTTCCATTTTTGTTTTTCATTGAGATGACAGATTTTTTGATAAGTAGGGGAGAAATGCTTAGTTTGCATTGCTCTCAGGAATATGGTGGGCCTTTGATGTACTCGGAGTTTTACTTACTCAGAGATCAAATAATTGGAGTTGTACTTTGGAGTATAGCTCTCAAAACACATGGTGGATCATAAATGTTTGGTTTGCTTTTAACCATCAGTAAATATTCGGTGAGTTCTTTGCAAACTTTCCATCCAGTTGTTTAAACACATGTGAGACCTGTGACAATATGACAGAAAAGTTTCAAGAGAAATTATAGACTTGGCAGAACTCTATAAAACTAACAGACCCTGATGCAATATAGTTACTGGTGAGAAATCTTTATTCTTTGAACAAGGCACCAGGAAGTCATAAACGCTGTCTAATAGCCACACCACAATGAAGCATGGATTGATAACGGAAGTTTAAAAAAAATTGCTGTCACACCATCTGAAATGTGAGTTGAACACCAGTCAAAACAAATACATTTTGGACCAGATCCTCAGGTGATGTAAAGCAGCACAGCTCCATGAACACAAGAGTTTGCTTCTGATTTAATTAAGGACACACTGCTGCTGAGTGACACCAGTTAAAGATGTGGCCTTTTGGTTTTACCTTTAAATATAGGCACGAATACTCTAGTTTTTAGTGCCTCAGGTTTCTTTTAATTTCAAAACCTTTTTGTCAGAACAACGAAGAAGAAGAAGAAGAAGAAGAAGAAATTGGAAGCTCGAAAGGTGAATTATTCTGAAGCCCTTCCAACACACTTGAATGAGAGTATTTATTTGGGAAAGCTGAAAAAAAAAAGTGTTCTTCAGTTTTCCCAATCAAATCTAAACCGCTCAAAGGTATTCAGTGAAACCCACGTAAAATTAGCAATAAATTGGAAATTGATCATCCACCTACAAATGCTTTGCAATCATAGAGGAGGCTAGAAACAGGTGAACAACAGAATACCGTATTGCTTCCAGCCTGTAAAATAAGTGTATTTATGACAAATTGAGGGGGGAAAACCTGGCAATAGGTAACTTTACAGTTTATAAAATAAACCAACCAAATCCAGGATACTCAAAGTCTAGACTAATACCGCATCTGTATTACTCACTCCAATAGGAAAAATTGGCCATTTTTGTTTTGAGTTTTGAGAGGGTTTTTTCTAAAGCTTAGTTAATACCAAATGCAAACAAAACAAAACAGGCTTGCAGACAGCGTGCATCAGTCTAACTTATTTTTTCATTCTGGATAAACCTGTGTTTGCTCTGGTGTAAATGTGTATCCAGATTGGTTACTGGCATGTTAAAAGGTCAAATTAAGATCATTGCTGGAAGACTAACACTAGGCCCTCCATACTCTAATTAATGGGCCCAACTCACTTCTGTGGAAGACACTGGTATCACTCTCATTGACTTCAAACACAGAACAAATATAGTCTTTCAGAGACATCACAGCCTTGTCAGGGTTAAGACAGCAGGTGTATCTTGGCTCCTGTTCTCTTTATGTTGGGAGCCGTAGAAAACATGTTGCTAGTGTAAGAGGGAGATAGACATTGTAGAGAGTGACAAAGGGAGGACAGTGACAGAGCAGGGAGAATGGGGAGAAAAGTGCCATTTGGTTATATCTATCTACAACCTGTTGAATGTAGACTTTTCTTGCCACCTAGCTAATTGGACACCCCTGTGTAATAGAATCATAGAAATGTAGACCTGGAAGGGACCTTGATAAGTCAGGTAGTCCAGCCCCCTGACTGAAGTAGTACTGAGTATTATCTAGACCATCCCTGACAGGTGTTTGTCTAACCTGTTCTTAAAAACCTTTAATGATGAAGATTCCACAACATCGCTAGGGAATTTGTTCCAGAGCTTAACTGCCCTTACAGTTAGGAAGTTTTTCCTAATGGCTAACCTAAATCTCTCTTGCTGCTATTTAAGTCCATTACTTCTTGTCCTGTCCTCAGTGGTTAAGGAGAACAATTTATCACCCTCCTCTTTCTAACAACCTTTTTACATACTTGAAGATTGTTATCATGTCCCCCCTCAGTCTTCTCTTTTCCAGACTAAACAAACCGAGGGTTGTCAATCTTTCCTCATCGGTCATGTTTTCTAGATCTTTAATCATTTTTGTTGCTCTCCTCTGGACTTTCTCCAATTTGTTGACATCTTTCCCAAAGTATGGTGCCCAGAACTGGACACAATACTCCAGCTGAAGCCTTATTAGTGCTGAGTAGAGTGGAAGAATTCTTTCTCGTGTCTTGTGTACAACAGTCCTGCTAATGCATCCTGGAATGATATTTTCTTTTTCTGCAACAGTATTATTCTGTTGACTCATATTTAGTTTGTGGTCCATTATAACCCCCAGATCCTTTCCCGCAGTACTCCTTCCTAGGCAGTCATTTTTGTATTTGTATAATGGATTATTCCTTGAGAAGTGTAGTACTTTGCATTTGTCTTATTGAATTTCATCCTATTTACTTTAGACCATTTGTCCAGTCAAGATAATTTTGAATTCAAATTCTGTCCTCCAAAGCACTTGCAAACCCTCCCAGTTAGATATTTTCACAAACTTTATAAGTGTACTCTCTATGGCATTATCCAAATAATTTATTGATGAGAACTGGACCCAGGACAGATCCCTGCAGGATCCCACTCAATATACTCTTCCAGCTTGATTGAGAACCATGGTTAACTACTCTCTGAGTATGCATTTCCAACCAGTTGTGCACCCATCTTATAGTAGGTTCCTCTAGACCTGTGGTTCTCAAAGCCGGTCCGCTGTTTGTTCAGGGAAAGCCCCTGGTGCGCCGGACCGGTTTGTCTACCTGCCGTGTCCTCAGGTTCGGCCGATCGCGGCTCCCACTGGCCACAGTTCGTTGCTCCAAGCCAGTGGGGGCTGCGGAAAGTGGCGCAGGCCAAGGGACTTGCTGGCCACCTTTCCTGCAGCCCCCATTGGCCTGGAGCAGCGAACTGTGGCCAATGGGAGCCGCGATCAGCTGAACCTGCGGACACGGCAGGTAAACAAACCGGTCCGGCACGCCAGGGGCTTTCCCTGAACAAGCAGCGGACTAGCTTTGAGAACCACTGCTCTAGACAATATTTCTTCAGTTTGTTTCTGAGAAAGTCATATGAGACCGTTTCAAAAACCTTACTAAAGCTGAGATATATCTACTGCTTCCCTCCATCCACAAGGCTTGTTACCCTGTCAAAGTAGTAACCAGCAGCAAGCTTCCTCCCTGTGGAGGAGCCCTGTCCTCCTTTCCTGGTGCTGCTACAACAGTCCTCCCTAGCTGGATTGCTTCCTCAACTTAGGAGGTCTCCATATACATATTTTTAATGAATTCTTCATATGCACGGATGTTCCTCAGATTAACCATCTCCTCCTGTAGTTCTCGCATCCAATCAGGTATTATAGTGTGTATTACTTACTGGGTAGGTGTATTGAGCTCAATCCTTGCCATCACTTAAGTTAAGTGGTAGTTTTGTCTTTGTTTTCAGTGGAAGCAAGGTTGAGCCTGATGACTGTGCAAGATAATTGCAGATTTTAGTCACTTTACAGAAAGTGGATATTTTTATCTGCTACCCCACAATAATTCCCAAGGAACTTGTGCTGCGTAGTGCATCGATCTTGCTGCTGCCATTGTCGTCTTCTTTCTTTTTGATTATAAAATATTTGGCTAGTCAGTGTGAAATGAAGAAGTAAGAAAGGGCATGTTGTGTGAGATCAAGGGAAAATGGAGTATCATCCTTTTGCTATTGCAGGATGGTGGTGTATGATTGTTACTACTACTCTTTTTGCTGGAGGAAGCCCAATTATAAGTGCTGTGAATAAGTGATCATTGGTTTCATAGGCAAAAAATGATGTTTCACCATGTCCAAGCTACCTTCCCACATGCAGCTATGCAATGTATTCAACTTCTCCTTTGGAATCGCACAGGAAATATGCCTGGGAAACAGATGTAAGCAGGGTCTGAATGAGCTGTCCCCTCACATCTAGTGATAAGCTGGGAAAAAGACTTCATGAGCAGACTATGTTTGTATAGACATGGTGACTTTGCCTAGGTGTGCAGCAGATGGAGCTGCTTTGCCACAATGATCAGTTTTGGCTGGTTTTGGGTTACAAATCACTCTAGTATTTGAATGCCGGGTAATGAAATGTTGTTATCCTTATTGTCTGAGTAAAGGGGAGTAGAACTATGCTTATGAGGGGGGCACCCTAAAGTGAACCTCACTTGCTAAGCAGAGGGCAGGGATGCCAAATCCCAGTGGAGATGAGAGTGGGTGGGGGCAGGTGTTCTTACCTGGTGGTGTGGACTGTGCCTAAGGAGTCATAGACACTGTTTGATCTACCTTAGGGCAGGTCTATACTACAGCGGGGATCGATGCTCTGAGATCGATCCACTGATGGTCCATTTAGTAGGTCTAGTAAAGACCCACCAAATCGACTGCAGATCACTCTCCAGTTGACCTCTGTACTTATAAGAAGAGTAAGGTAAGTCGACGGGACAATTTCTCCCATTTCTCCTCATGGTGTAGACTCTGTGGTAACTTGACCTAAGATACGTTGACTCCAGCTAGGTTATTCATGTAGCTGGAGTTGTGTAGCGTAGGGCGACTTACCGCAGTAGTGTAGACATAGCCTTAATGAGAGAGCTGATTAGGCTCAATTGAGAGTCCTTGTTTGTGGTTCGTAATTACTAGAGCTGACATCACTGCTGAGCTGGTCTAGGAGCTAAGCTTAAGGCCCTGTGTGAGGACAGTGAATACAGAGAACACTAAACTGGCTGTGCAGTTCCCCACTACCTGCTGAAATCACTAAGAGCTGGGTTAAGTGGTGGAACCTCAGAACGTGATGTCGCAGGAGCAGCAAGCAGCAGCACTAACAGCGGCAGAGAGACAGTGGCCAGCGGTGGCAGAGGAGCAGCAGCGGCAGAGGACAGGAGCCAGCGGTGAGCCAGCTGCAGAGGTATTGCTCGAGGCCTCTCCCTCCCCGGGGTGGAAGGCGAACCCCGTGAATGCATCTCTGAACTCTGGGTCTTCACTAATCAAGGGCAGCCAAGCGTGAGTGGGGTGCAGCAGAGAGAGAAGGGAGTGATGTGCTAAATGGACAGTCGTTCATCAGACTTTCCCACTACAAAGTGGGAAACTGAGGCAAAGAACACTACCCACTGCGCTGTGAGGTCAGGTTTGCTTATGATCATACGCTTTGCACGTGACTGTGGTGTTTTCCCAAATTAATGTTTGGTTCCCTTTCACTAAGCATTCTCTTTTGTTATGAACAGACTCAATGCTTGTGAGTGTGGAAGTATTGCCTCTTAGAAGCACCCAGGAGTGGAGCTAAGTGTTCCCAGAGTACTGGGTGGGGGCTCAAACTGGTTCTGTTTGTATTGTTCAGAGGAACCCCTAGATACTGAACATGGCCCTTGTTGCTGCCAACTCCACCTGGCAGAAGGTTACGCATACATGACAAGACTTCCACATTGCTTACTGTCTGTGTACCTATTTTGTTCTTAGGAACTGATACTTTTACAATTACTTCAAGAACAACTGTTCTTGCTAAATTATTCTTTCCCTTCATAAACTTTCCTTCTTTTGAGGTTACGGTGAAACAATATGATCACGTTATACTAATAAACACCATTTCTCTAATGTATGTGAAGAATTAAGGAGGAATCTTTTGTCAAGAGAAAAAGAGTTAGTATTTCTTGGACAAACTCTGAACACTGTTCCTGGTATTGTATGAAGTTATGGGGATATAGCAGTGTGCATTTTGACTTAAAAATCTCCAAGATGTGCTTCTTCTTTGCAACTGTTTATTATTGATAGGTGCGATGACCTTGAACTACAAACTCCAGGTCTGGGCACAGAACACTCATACACTTTGGAATGGGGACACAGGTTGAAATCTAAAGTTGGATCTGGTTCCACATTTTGGAGAGGGCTGCTATTTTTAATAATACGCAGAGTCATAGCACCTCTGAACTTCGGAGCGTTTTCACCTTTGATCCAAGTTTTGTGTCTTGAGTCCATCTCTGATTATCTCTAGGACTAGCTGGTGGAGGTGTGCAGGGGAGGGAAAACTGGAGGACCTGCCCTAGTAGGTTTGCAGATAGTCAGCTGATGCGAAAACCATTTGCTATTGCTGTGCAGCACACGAGGAATTTAATGGGACCTCTTCCTACAGTGCTCCAGCTAGCAAAATTCCCCACTGATATCAATACGGTGTTTTGCCTCTGCAAATCATGCAAAATCATGCCCACTGTGTCCATTTATATATTCGAGTATATTATATATATACACTATGCTGTGGGTAAAAAATAATTTGTTGTGATGTTATTGTGGTTGGGTCATGATTAGAGTGCTGTATACCAGTTTAAATGAAAAGCCATAAATTAGAATTTGATCTCATTTTGTGGGTTTAGCACTGAGCATTATCTAATCAGGTATTGGTTCGCTAAAGTACAAATCGAACAAGGGGTCACTGGACAAGGGTAAAGATCAAGCTTTTTTGCAGTTCGTCACTGTGGTTTTAGTATTTGCCAGCAGCCCAGTTGTCTGTTGGGGCAAAGCAGCTGTAGCTCAGTGATTGTTTAAAAAGGGAAAATTGACTGCTTCTTAATCAACAAAGAAAACAAGGCTTTAAGGGCTGTCAGTTTTAAACAAAAACAAGTTTGAAACAAAAACAAGCAAGGAAACACAAATTTAGCAATTTCATCATGGTTCCTGCCCTGCTAGGAAGAACAACTTGGAGAGCACTATAAAATGAACCTCTAAATAGTTCACTAAAACAAATGTTCTTGTCTACCACAAGAATCTTCTGCAGCATGTTCAACATTCAGTTCTGATAGCTGACTGGTATAGTTAGTTTAAATTCATGTTCATGGGAACATAATTTATCTACAATGGTTTTAGATGCTGTTTATCCTAAAACTTGATTTCTATTCTAGGAAGGTAGAAACAGGAGCAGTAAAGTCCAATAAATCAAAGTCGTTACAGAAGATAAAAAAAAATAGTTTAGGACTTTAGAAAACAGAAGATACTCTTCTTTCATGGCATTGAGGCTTAGAGACAAATGTGATTGGCTTGGAGTCTGAAGAGATTTCATAAAGATATATTTTAACAGTATTGAATCTGGTATAAGAACATGACATTACAAAATGTAAACAAAGTTTATGCTATCTGGATTGGAAGAGGATCCAGTGAGAGTTATGAGAATCATGAAACTTTGTATAAAATGTTGAGTGGGGATTAGTTACAGTAATGTACAGCATTAACCAATGGTATGAAAAATATCTTTAATTTACAAAAGAACCTGAAAAGGTGATTTGTGTGTGACTATGGTATTTCCATTACTTTTGCACAATTAAAAATATTACACATTTTGGGGAACTGAGTGACTCAAGGGTTTGGCAATTAGATACAGGGACAGTTGTCTCTAGGTCACATGATCAAATCTGGCTGAGGTTGGTGGCGGTTGACTATCATTGTCAGCTGAAAATGTTTTGGTTGTTGATGTGAATTGAGCTGATAGTCTCCGTCCAGTTTCTATGAATTAGAGTCCGACCTCACACTGGTGTAAACCCTGTAGTAACTCCACTGAAGTCAATGAAGTTACTTCAGCGTTACACCAGTAGAATATGGCCCTATCAATCCATTACAATAATAAAAAAAAAGATACAAAGCTTCCCTCATTTCTGGATATTGTCCTCCAGAAAGAAGGGATGATGTTATGGGGTATGTGAGGAATCTTGTACTGCTCCTTTCTGCTCTCTGCTTGACTTTTAGTTTTCCATTGTTGTGTATCTGGTGCTTTTCCTGAGCATCACACGAACTTAAAGTCAAATCCTGACCCTGCTTTACGTAACTGTAACATAGAGCAGCTCCATATTAGGCCACCTGAGTTGAGAGTGAAGTACAGCATCTCCTGTTGGTCTCACTGATCTTAGGACTTATGACAGGTTTCAGAGTAACAGCCGTGTTAGTCTGTATTCGCAAAAAGAAAAGGAGTACTTGTGGCACCTTAGAGACTAACCAATTTATTTGAGCATAAGCTTTCGTGAGCTACAGCTCACTTCATCGGATGCATACTGTGGAAAGTGTAGAAGATCTTTTTATATACACACAAAGCATGAAAAAATACCTCCTTCCACCCCACTCTCCCGCTGGTAATAGCTTATCTAAAGTGATCACTCTCCTTACAATGTGTATGATAATCAAGGTGGGCCATTTCCAGCACAAATCCAAGGTTTAACAAGAACGTCTGGGGGCGGGGGGGTAGGAAAAACCAAGGGGAAATAGGTTACCTTGCATAATGACTTAGCCACTCCCAGTCTCTTTTCAAGTCTAAATTAATTGTATCCAATTTGCAAATGAATTCCAATTCAACAGTCTCTCGCTGGAGTCTGGATTTGTGTTTATGTGACCATTGTGCTAATACTACAGTGCTAATAAACGATGGTCACATAAACACCACCCTATACCGGAAACCTACTGACCACTATTCCTACCTACATGCCTCCAGCTTTCATCCAGACCACACCACACGATCCATTGTCTACAGCCAAGCTCTGCGATACAACCGCATTTGCTCCAACCCCTCAGACAGAGACAAACACCTACAAGATCTCTATCAAGCGTTCTTACAACTACAATACCCACCTGTGAAAGTGAAGAAACAGATTGACAGAGCCAGAAGAGTTCCCAGAAGTCACCTACTACAGGACAGGCCTAACAAAGAAAATAACAGAACGCCACTAGCCGTCACCTTCAGCCCCCAACTAAAACCCCTCCAACGCATTATTAAGGATCTACAACCTATGCTGAAGGACGACCCAACACTCTCACAAATCTTGGGAGACAGGCCAGTCCTTGCCTACAGACAGCCCCCCAACCTGAAGCAAATACTCACCAGCAACCACACACCACACAACAGAATCACTAACCCAGGAACCTATCCTTGCAACAAAGCCCGTTGCCAACTGCGCCCACAACCTATTCAGGGGACACCATCACAGGGCCTAATTACATCAGCCACACTATCAGAGGCTCGTTCACCTGCACATCCACCAATGTGATATATGCCATCATGTGCCAGCAATGCCCCTCTGCCATGGTCAAACTGGACAGTCTCTACGTAAAAGAATAAATGGACACAAATCAGATGTCAAGAATTATAACATTCATAAACCAGTCGGAGAACACTTCAATCTCTCTGGTCACGCGATTACAGACATGAAAGTTGCGATATTACAACAAAAAACTTCAAATCCAGACTCCAGCGAGAGACTGTTGAATTGGAATTCATTTGCAAATTGGATACAATTAACTTTGGCTTGAATAGAGACTGGGAGTGGCTAAGTCATTATGCAAGGTAACCTATTTCCCCTTGGTTTTTCCTACAACCCCCCCACCCCCGACGTTCTTGTTAAACCTTGGATTTGTGCTGGAAATGGCCCACCTTGATTATCATACACATTGTAAGGAGAGTGGTCACTTTAGATAAGCTGTTACCAACAGGAGAGTGGGTTTGTGTGTGTGTGTGGGGGGGGGGGGGAGAAAACCTGGATTTTTGCTGGAAATGGCCCAACTTGATTATCATACACATTGTAAGGAGAGTGATCACTTTAGATAAGCTATTACCAGCAGGAGAGTGGGGTGGGGGGAGGTATTTTTTCATGCTTTGTGTGTATAAAAAGATCTTCTACACTTTCCACAGTATGCGTACGATGAAGTGAGCTGTAGCTCACAAAAGCTTATGCTCAAATAAATTGGTTAGTCTCTAAGGTGCCACAAGTACTCCTTTTCTTTTTAGGACTTATGTATTCTTTTCAATGTTGTCATTTGGGGAAAATAGGAAGCAGGTTATTGGTGATCCTGTTGTTTTAAAAATTGGAACCACTTTGGTAACGGGATAGGCTCTGCCCACTAGGATGGTGTGATAGGGCCTAATCTTCTCTCTCAGATGACAGCTCCTCAGTTCTATCCTTCAGTGTCTAGGAGCAGACAACATATCTTTGGCAGCCACAGATGCCAGTGATTTGTTTTCCTTTCTCCATTATTTAGATATTTGTTTGTCTCATTTAGAGCTCAGTCCTGCAAGATGTTGAGTGCTTTGGCATTTAAGCAGCAGCTTAACATCAAGAGGACTACTCACATGGTTAAAGTTAAGCACGTGCTTAACTGCTTTGCTAAATTTAGGGCCAGATTGCTCAGCACCTCCAAGGCTCAAGTCCATAGTACATGCTGAGTGCTTTGATTAAGTGGGAGGGGGCTTGTGATAGAAGAAGATGCTGATACAAAGGAGTGGTTGCCTGAAAAAAAGTGATTGATTCTATTTTTGGCAATGCTGCCAGTCTAAATCCTTCTTTTCTATGCATCCATGTCCTGTGGTGAGGATATGACTAACTTATGGCTATAAGTTCTTAGATAAATTCTTCATAAGCAAAATGTCATTCTAAAAGATGATGCCATTTACATGCATCAAGAGGGTCGGTAGAAGGATGACTGCCAGCATCAGACACCCTGACTTCTCTCTGTGTAGAGCCTACATCATGTGAACATAGATAAAAGAGCATAAGTTTCTCAACTTGTACAGTGATAAGCATAACATAAATGCCTATATACATATGTGGAATGGTATGCCATAAATAATTCAGTTCTAATTGGATTTACTTTGCAAATAAAAAGTATCTTCAGAAAAGGTGCTCATCCTGCTAAATCTTTTGGCCCATTTGATTTAGGTAGAAGATGGGAAGTAGCACAATATTGTTATCTTCTATCATCTACCATTAATTGATGGTACAATTAACATGAACAAAAAAAGTTCCATGGCATGGTTTTACAGATCAGTGGAGGATGAGCTCCTGATCTCTGTTAGTGTAATTGCACCAAATGTCGCAGTGCTTTATCTACTCATGGACTTGAGTGGAGTAAGAACTAAGGATTACAGAATTTGGCTCACAGCTTTAATATAAAAGTTACTCTAAAAATTTTTTTTTAAATAGCATATTTCCATAGAAAGTAACCCTGTCTTCTAGGTTTATAAATGGGAAGACAACCTTCACCTTTGACTTCAATGGGTTAAATACTAAGTGTGTTTCTGCACATCAGTTAGACACCCACAGCTGACCCATGACAGCTGACTCGGGCTTGTAGGACTTGGGAGGTGGGGCTGTTTCTTTGCTGTGTAGACTTCTGGGCTCGGGCTGGAGCCCAGGCTCTAGGATCCTGTGAGGTGGGAGGATCTCAGGGCTTGGGCTTCAGCCTTAGCCTGGAACCCGCAGAGCAATGAAACTGTCTCGCAGCCTGAGCCCTGTGAGCCTGAGTCGGCTGGCACCCGCCAACCGTGGGTGTCTAGTTGCTAAGTAGACATATCTTAAGATTCTTACTTAGGGACCAATCATTTCTCCCCATCTCTTCATATTGAAGTGATAGACATGCTCTGATATGTCCTTGCACACACGGGGCATGAGGTCATCCACCTCTTGGTGCTGTCCTTCACTTCTCTGCACCTCTGAAGTCCTCTGCATGGGACTATGCATCCATACATGGAGAGGAGACAGGACAAGGGAGATGTGTACCTTCCCCCCAGCTGTTGAGTTCTGAGGCTCTTTTGACTCCTGAGGGGAGTACGGGGGAGCTGTGGGAACCAAACGGGACTTGTGACCTGGTTGCCTGTCCTCTGATCAAATCCCACTGTTAACCTTCTACAAAGAAGAATTAGGAAGAAGAAGAGGAATCTTAAAATATCTTTATTTTCAATTTTATAAGTTCTCCCATGAGTTGGGTCATCTACATGTACAGTACTGAGGTAAATTGACTTCAGTGGCATTTTGCCCAAGGAAGGACAAAGTACTCCAGCGACTGGAATTAATTTGTCATATTTCTGACACTGGATGAAAAGTGGCCTTAAGACCAAGCCAGATGCCCCCTTAAAAGACAACCAGACCCAATTAGTTTGGCTGTTTAGAAAGACAGAATCAGGAGGAGAAAAACAAACAAAGAGAATGATCATTACATTTAATAAAAGAACTGACAAGCAATCATAATTCTTCCCCTTAAGTAAATATGTTACACAAAAATTTATTATGAACTGACACATTATGCAAGCCAGTATTCAAAGATGAGTTCCTTGCATTAAGTACAGTAGATGCCATTAAGGAAAACAGTCAATATGTCACTAAGCCTCGGCCTGTAAAATTAAATTGATTTGGTAAATGTAAGTAAGATAGATCTGTTTGCTTTCATCATCAATTTTGAGTGGGTGAACAGGTGATGTCACCAACCTGGGAGCGATAAAGATGCAGGACCATCTGGAAAGCTTGGTGATGGATGGGCAACTGCTTTTGGATAGTGACAGTACTGTGGTACTTTGTCACTTGGGATGCAGTACTTAATAACTTTTCAATACCATCATAATAAATTTCACTGCCTTATTAATATAGAAATGGTGAGTTATTACTGTGATGGCTATTGTAAATAACAGGAGATGCAGTTGTCAAAAGCTGATTGTTTGGGCATGTTTCTTTAAGCAGCACAGTTGACTTGGGATAATCAACGTATGTCTATACCAGCTGAGTTTATTGCACTTGTCAAAAGAAAAAGCAGTATTATTCAAAAATTATATGAAGTCCATAATAAACAAGTTTCATATATTATCACACTTTTCCTATAAGTTTCATAACACAGGGCAGTAAATCATTTTTAATAATGCCTTTTTATGTACAGAAATACCCTTATGCTATAATAATGTCTTTTCCTAACTATTCACAAAACAGACAACTTCCAGAGGGAAAAAAAGCTATTTTTCACTCATCAGAGCAGTTAAAAATTAAATCTCTCTATTTCATTAAAAGGCTACCTTTGATATAAGGCCACTGGACTCTAGCTGTGTTGTGCTTTTTATTTTAATTGAACAGATGTAGCTAATAGTAATCTAGGACAAAGAAATACAGACAAAATTATAACCACGTGTCACTAAACAGTGGTCAGGAAAGAGCATCTGTATGTGTTTTATGAAAACCCAAGACTACTCTGTGACACTGTTGCTAATGTCATCATTTTGATGACTAGAAAGAAGCAAAATGTATAGATAGTTGTAAGCAGAAGATGAATGACCAGATCAATCATTTAGCACCATTCAGAGTATTATGCTATTGTTCTTTAGGTAGATAATTAAATCTGTGATGTCTTTCTTATTTGTATAAAGGGGCACAAACTTGTAAAGATTATCAAAAGCTTCTCAAACATATTATTTCTGGATTATTTTTTTTAAACAATCTGACTTTGCCTTTCATACTCTAGCTTTGTGAGTCCTTTTCAATTAAATATCTTTCCACCATTTCTATTACTACAGAAAAGAGAGCCAGCAGTCTATTAACAGGCAATAAAGTTCAGGAAGCCTAAGACTAGTTTCTTGGGTCAGAGGTGAAAATTGCATATTAAATGAAACAAAGGTGTGCCTTGATGGCCCAACAAGCACAGAAGAGATGGAGAATGTATGCTGGGAGAAAGAGAAATATCATCATTAAACAGAAGCAAATGAGGAGTTCTCTTGTGCAGTCAGTATATGGTAAAATGTAATCAACATGAACACATGCAATTCAGAGGAGACAAGGCTGACATTTATCATTCAAGTCAGCATACACTTTAACAGAACTACTCAAATTTAGGCATTTCTCCAATAAAGATTTCACTATACTTTAAAAAATCCCCTGCTTTTTAGGGCCTGGAGAATAAGTTCTGGTTTTCGGAGTGTTCCAAAAACATATGTATCTGGAAGTAAAGAATGGAAAAAAAATAGTTGGCTAACAGAGTATTTCCACCCGAGAGAATATTAATATGAAGTTTTATTGATGTGACAGCTGTAATGTTTCCTAGTTGAACAGTAGGTGGCATACATAGGAGTGAAGACATGGGTTGTCATAATCGAGCATATTTCTTATGTGATTTCATTAAATTCAGAGCATATAATAAGCATTAATTTGGAAAAAATACAAATGTTAAATAGCCTTGCATTTAAAGTGCAGCCGTAGCATTTTGCATGGAAAGATGCAAAGATCCCACAAAAAGAAAAACAAAGCACATAACATTTCATCAATTGAAGCCTGAAGCAAAAAGGGGCTCTTTTATATAGGGGCTTTCCTTAAAAGTTGTTCTTAGTCTTAACTTATTAAGTGGTACTGGCAATCTGCATGAAACATGAAGACTTGCCTTTTCTTTTCATGAACTGTGACATGTTATATCAAACTCCTGTCATGTAGCTGGGGTTTTCATTGCAAGTCAGCATTTTGAACTATAATATTTCCTTGATTGCATATTGGTGTAGTAAATCTGCTCGTTAAAAGAATATGGCTATTCATTTATCTCAGATTTTATTTTAAATTAATTTTTCTTCGCATATCCAATTTGCTATTAACAACACCCCAGCACTTCTCAGATCTGGCATGTCGAACATTTCCATCGGTATGATGTGCAGGGAGCTCCCTACATAACTCTCTGTGCGATGGGATGAGAAAATACCCCTTTGCCTCCAGATTTTCCATTTTGGAGATTCAGCCATATTATGTTTTTCATGAGATTTGAGGTGATCGTATCTTTGTCTGATGTCTGTCTTTTAGAGCAGAGGAGTTACAATAGAATTTTTAAAAGTATAGTGGCAATGATGATTTTATGCAAAAATGTGAGTACATATTTGGTGGTGGATGAAGGCTGTAGTATGTGACAGATTCAGCAAAAGTGGTTATAAATGTGTTGACTAAATACGGTAATTAGGGCAAAATTTTCAGCAGTCACCTTAACTGCACTCACAATATTTGTAGGGGCAGGTGTTTGTACAGGCAAAAGTCTCCATTTGAACATGCAGAACAAGTTCATGCAAAAGCTAATTTTTGCATATAGGATTAGTATTTTGTATGTGTAAATGGATAGGTCCTCATCATAGCATTTAGTATGGAAAGATGTAAACAGTTCAATGATAAAAAATACCCTACCTACCTACCGTATAGAGATGGTGGCAGTATCTCCAGAAAGCTCCTTCAAAAAAAAAAATAGTAATCTGACTTGTTCCTTGGCATGTTGCCTGAAGTATTTTTCCTGTTTCATACACAAGCCTGTGCCTACAGATGAATCTTTTACTAGAACTATGCTGAGAGGCTCATTTTCTTAGTTGAGTTGGGATCTTTGGTCTACAATTTGACACATCTGTTCAAGGATGAGATTTCAATCATGGTCTTTTCCTTCCAGCCTTTTCTTTTTTAATTTGAAAAATGGTTTTGTTTTGTTTCTCAATATCCTGTGTGGGGGTTGGTGTGCTTCCCTGTTTCAGATCCTTCCTAATGCATCTCAGCCTGTATGCCCCACCACCAAATCAAACAAAACATGGCAAACACCAGACTCCTCATTTTCCCCTTTCCACATGATCTCTCCTCTTCCTCCTCCTCCTCCACTACTCTTGCTAGCTCCACCATTCTCCAGGTTGCCTACCTTTGAAACCTTGGTGTCAGTTTTGAACCGCTGCTTTCAGGCTGTTGAGAGAACCTGTGGTTTCCTCCTGTATAACTTCCTTAAAATATGTCATCTCCATTCCTGTTCCCATAACCCTCACTTAAGCAGCCTTGCTCATCTTGTTCCTGACTAGTGCAGCCCTCTCATCTCTGGCTCTCCCAATCCTCACTTCACTCCTCTACGGTTTGCTACTGAGAAAGTCATCTTCCTTGCCTACAGAAGAAGTTCCTCTCTTCTGTAAATCCTGCCACTGGGTTCTTCTCATCCACTGCATATTTTTCAAACTCCCAGTCCTGCTCCTCAAGCCTCTGCTCCTGCCTGTTTCTCTGATCTCATCGTTTCCAACTCCCCTCCTTGCTTCCTTCACACCACCCAAAATTCCTGTCTCATCACTCTCTTGTATGGCCCAGTCTTGCCTCTGTTGCTTTCCATATCCCTTCCACTGTCTGGAATGCCCTACTTGAAGTCATTGGGAGCTGTGGGTACTCAGCATCTTGCAGAATTTGGCCCCATTATTTACTTTTAAAAGTGTATTTTTCTCAAATAACTTTTTAAATTTAATTATTAGGGTTTTTTTATGGAACAAGACTTTGGATCAAAGTTGTCTCCATTTTTGTGCAAATTTTACTCAGACCTATTGACACCAAACTCAATTGCTCCCTTTCCACTGATGTTGAATTCCACTGGGAATTTTGCCTTGGTGACACCTGAATAAAAACTGAGGACCTGATTCGTCTGCCCCTACTCACATTGAGTAGGATTTACTCAAAAGAGTAATCCTGTTGACTTCAGGGGGAGCTGGTGGTATACTACAGTCATCCAAGGCAGACTGCTTATTTAGGTTCTTAAATATTGACTTTAAGTGCCTGAGGTTAGGCACCAAGTTTGAGATTTTTTTTGTCCTAAATCCAAGGCAAATGATACCTACTGAAATATCACAGCTTGGTAAAATATTTTGAAACTCTTCAACACCCTCGCCCCCCCATATCATGCCAACAATTTTAAATCAAAACGTGCCATTATATGCTCCCTGTTGGATTTCAATTAGGAGTTCTGCTTAAAAATCAGTGGCATAATATATATGCCCCATCGTGTGGAGGTTAGAGAATTGCCGATTATATATATCTATATCTATATATATACACTCTTCTAAAATAACAAATAGAACCTTTATTAAGTTTTATCAGCTGTGTCAGTTTCACAAATGTTCAGAAAAAGGGATGTAGTAGCAAGAAACAGAAACCCTTTTATTATAGCCTTGTATACACACAACCCAGCACCATTTTAATTAAACTGGTTTAGATGAACTGGTGCAAACCCCTCTGTGTGTACTATTATTTCGGTTTGAGAGTGGCTTATTGTGATTTATCTTAAATCTGTTCCTAATCAACTTAAGCTAAAGCAAAATAAACTTGGCATAACCTGAAATAAAAGATTCTCCCCACAGCCTTTTGTACCAGATTAACTAAGCCAGTTTAAAATTGCACCTTGAGTTAAAATGCTGCAATGCTGTGTGTGGACAAGCCCTTATTGTATTGCTTCAGATTAATGATTAGTTTATGTTTTACTTTCATAGCATTTAATTTCGAAGAGCTCTGTTGCATGCTGTAGTATATTTGCTAACCTGATTAGAAATCTATTATTACTGATTTGTCTGTTACTTTCCTGTTGTGTGAAAGGAGGTATGACAGCTGAGCAGAAATGAGGAGTAAAATTCTACTAAAGCTTGTACATCTTGGATGTAGATGCTTGTGCTACTTTACTGAGACATTTTGTCTGCTACCTGCACCCAGCATCCTTTAAAATGATTCCCTTTTCATGCTTACAAAGGCAAAAAACCATACAAACAAAAAAACAAACACCCCCCTCCGTCCCTGGTTTTCAGACCAGCTTTACTGATTAAAATCTTGCAACAATATTATTTCTGGTGTGATTTTGTTAATGGTCTTGAATTATGTTTGAATAGGTTTAGAATAGGTGCTTGACTAACCATTGTACACAGGCTAATGTTCCCCACAGTAAAGGGAGTTAAGAAGAGTGAAATGATGATCTAAAATAGCTGAAGGTTCCAAACAGAGATGGATTAAGACTAAATGGGGCCCAGATCAAATCCAGCCAAAAAGCCTCCAACAGATGAAAGCCCTCCCCCTACAAATGTACTTGTGGCACGTCTGGCATCTGCCTTGACAAAGTTCACCCCACTGTCCATAGCGGATCCCAGTACCCTTTTTCCACAAATGCCTGTGTCCAAACTTTGTGGGTCCTTCGGCCCCCTGCCAGCCTTAAACTAGGATCCATGAAACCCGGATTAATGCAGCCCTGGTTCCTTATGTAGCAAAAGAAATTCTTTAAAGTACATCTCAAGCCACTCATGACAAGACTGTTAAAAACTATATGCCATGCCATGTCAAACCTTAAACAGCGGGGAGATGAAGAACCAATTTGCCAGTATTCTGATGGGTTTTGCTGTACTTCTTACATGTAACAGGCACATTTGATGTGTTTTGAAAAAAATCTGCGGTTGCATTCCTCCTCCTGTGATATTGCCAATGCTTGTTCTTCAGAGAGAGAGAAAAAAAGCCATTTGCTTTAGTGTTGGGAATTATAAATAATTTGATGCAACAGGTTTAAGTTACCATTTTTGTGGTGAAAAGAAAAGCTTAGCATGATCCAGATTTTCCTTGGTTTCCTCCCATTCTGGAGAGAAGCAGAGGTATTCACATTTCTTTGTCTAACAGTTTTATAATGTCTTAAGAGATTAACAGTGAGCATGAATGAGGGCCTAAGGATTAGACGACAAAAAGCCTGGACTGTCCACTACCTTGTTTGCAGATTTTACATTTTTCAGCGTTGCAGAGTGAGTATAGAAACTAAGGAAAGATAATAAGGACCAGAGTCCCAAAAGTGTTTAGTGATTCAAAAAATTCAGATGACATGTCAGAACTGACAGAATGATGGAACATTATGTGGCAGGGCCTACTTTTTTTGTCTTATGCTAAGCTCTCGTACTGAGTGAATGCAGATGTTATCACAGTATCCCAGACAGACAGTCAGTGAAATGTGACAAGCTGTCAGCAAAGTTACACTACGTTGATTTTGTTAAAATATCCCAAAGCTTTATACATAAAACTCTTTGCTCAGTCGATGGAATAAAATAGAAACTGCTACAGTAACCTTTCTGATTTGTCATCCTTTGAATGATTCGGATGCTTACCTCTATGAAACTTTTTTAGAGTAAAATCATCTAAAATATTTGAAGGTTGCATAGGTATCAATAAAATTTTCAAAATCAAAGTACATCTCAAGCATTCATGGCAAGGCTGTTAGCCACATGTTATACTGTGTCGATCATCTGTTGAATGATTTGGGTATTTACTTCTGTGCAACTTTCTGAGTTGAATTAATAATAGCAGTTAACAACAACGAACTCCTCCACAACTTAGCTTAACTGTCTCCTTAGACTTATGCCACTATTTATTACTTCATTTAGTTTAGACAAGCTACAATTTGTTAACAGCACAAGTGAGCTTTTAAAAATTAAAACCAATTGAGAAAAATCAAGTAAATTGTTTTAAACATATGTATAAAATAAATATAGATAGGGCAGGACAGTTAGATTCAGAATATTCTGAGATTAATAAGGAAACTCAAAAAATGATTTGCTTTTGCTTCAGTGCCATTCTAGGCCTTCAGTATTTAGTTGATATGTAAATATTGCACCAGTGGTTTTTATTTTGTGTAGCAAATTAAGGATCCTATCCAGCAAACCCTTAAACATTGAAGTCAATAGTACTATGCATGGAAGTCAAATTATTCATGTGCCTAAATGCTTGCAGGATTGAGCCCAGGGCACTCTTTTTTTTTTTTTTAAAGTATATGTAATTTCCTAGAAAATGTAAATCACAACTAGGAAACTAGAATATTTTGACAGTTGCAATGGATTTTGTGTTTTGAAGCAGCAGTGTATCAAATTCAGACTTTTAAATAATTAGGGGGTGGGAAGCATAAAATACTTATCTTTCCCATTTGTTTCACAGATTTATTTTTATGGGTATATTTACTGACTAGGAAAATATGATACAGATGAGTGGCTTTTGATCTGAAACCCTCAAAGTAAATTGCATATCTGTTTTGCAGGTAATTATATATATATCAGTCACAGGAACCCCATTAATAGTCTGTATTCTTTGTCTTATTACTGTTAGCTAAATTTGATGAGAGGGCTGTTTATAGTGGCACAAACGAATACATTTCACCAGCACACGGAGTCACAGAATGTTCATTTTCTATTAAACAATACAGAATAATGAAAATGATTTGAAATCAATTTAAGTCTCCTTTTGAATAAGGTGATCTTATATCATTATTTTCCAAATAGTAAACTCTATTAATTCACTTCTAGAATTGGAAGTGAAAGGAAAACATAGCAGGCATCAGTTTTTGTTAAATTTATGTTATTACCAAATGTATTACAGTACAATGAACCAACGTTCTGTGATTCTGAATAATGAAATGCAAAGACATTTAGAAGATAACATCTTGCACAGTGTTTTTGCACAACACAGAACTAAACAATCATGCTAAATTATGCATATGGAGGAAATAATTTAGAATATGTTTGGCTGCTAATCACACTCATTCTGAAGTTTTAAATTTCATCTGTCTGCTCAGATCTATTGTGATCCATTAAGTGGCTTCCTTTTTTTCCTGCAAATTGAATGCTGCAACTGCAAGGAGCTCTTTTGTTCTTTTAATTCAGTCAGCATGGAAATGATTTTCTCATTTCAGGCCCTTTTCTGTCCTCTCTTCATTGTGTCAATAAAATAGAGTTGTGCAGAGCTGCTCTAATCAGCTTAGAGTGCTAATTCATTGCACTGGGATGCTATCTGGATTTGGCTACAGGTGGGCACTATAAGGGGTCAGTCTCCAGGGGAGTGTAATTGTGTCTCTCTTGGGGCTTGTTTGCAGAATAACTGAAATCTCAAGACCAAGCTAAGCGGGAGAAAAACCCTGCACAAACACTGGCATATATAAGCATATATCCAACTATATTATAGAGTCAATAGAGCAAGCGTTTCCATTCTGACAGCTCTTTGGGAGAGGGGATGTTATAATTCGGTGATAAAAAAATCATTTGGAACTAAAATACTTTAAAAATATAAAATAAAGTTGTGGCCACTTTAAAGACCAGGCATGCACAAGTCTAAAACAAAACTAGTGGTTTCACACAGACACTTTGAGGTTTTCCTTAGGGGCTTGCCTTTGAATTTTGCAGGCTGTAATTTCGCAAACATAAACTAGAATCTGTGGGACGTTTAAAAGACAAAATTAAAATAATTAAAACAGACAACCAAAACCTTCCCAAAAAACAACCACCCCAAATAATTTAATAAAACAATCTTTGCATGTGTCCAGATTTCTTTTTAAACAAACAGTTCATAACACAGTTAGCATAAATTTAGTGTGAAAGTGCAGAGGGGCTGAGCTGAAATTAAATGACAGTTATGTGGACACAGCCTCTGGGGGATGTATTTCCCAACATGGGTACACATATATGCATTAGCTCTGCTAATGAAGATAGCAATGTGACTACGATGGCATAGGCTAGCCACCCAAATATATACCCAGTGGGTCAGGTGGGATTATACTTTGGCGATTAGCCTGAGTACTACAGCCATACTGCTATTTTTAGGTGATAGCTCGAGCAAAGCTAGTGCACATATGTGTATCTATGCTGGGAACAACACCTGCCAGCTGCTGTGTAGACATACCCAGGAAGTCTGTAGCAGAGCCAGCAAGTCAATCCAGCTGTCCTGAGTCCCAGTCCAGTGGCTTCACCACAGGACTATCTTTTCTCTTTCTCTTTGCATGAAACGCTCTGATTTATATGGTGGTATTAACACAGTGAGACTGTGGGTCATATTCCTGGCTATGTCTGAAGAGCACACAGCAGAGGTCAAGGGAGCAGGTGTTCAAAGGGGGTGTAAATCTCACCTTAGCACTCTGCTGATCTTAGGGGCTATTGGGTGCATCATTTGTCCCTGGCATAAGATAAAGCAGCCTTAAGCTTTAAAGTTGTGCCAGATGCCAGCAACTCCAGGAGGTTGGGGGCAGGTAGCCCTGGCCACGTCTCCTCTCCTGACAGCAGGGAATGAGGATTGGCATAGGTAAAAATCCCATGGCCACATTCCAAGTTGGTGCACTGCTCTGGAGGACCTGGCCCTCTCTTTTGTTGTCATTTAGTTTTGTGTTCTCATAAATCCCTTTAGTTCTGTGGTATGTGTGATGGGACTGAAATCTGGGAAGAACAGGAATTGGGATTCTCTCTGTTTTTGCTGCTTGCATAATGTGTCTCCATGAGAATAACACTTGAAAGTTTAGGGAATAAATTCTTGATGAAGTTATTAACATCTGGCTGTTCAACAACAAACCTGTTTGGCTGTGTTGTGGTTTGCCTCTCTAGGCATCTTGCTGAGGCCCAGATTTACTTTACTAGCCCAGTAGAGCGCAGCTATCACTTTCTTTACTGCAGACCTTGAGCTGCTCACTGGTGGCTCCTCTCAATCTCCATTTTCTTTCTTTGGTGTACCTACACCTGCAGTGGAATCATGTTTCAAGCAACAGTTTTAAACCTGGTTTAAAACTATTTTAGATTAAAAGAGCTTTTAAAAGGTTTCAGCATGGTTCCTCTGGTCCAAGTGAACTAAGACTAGCTTACACTGTTTTTGAAATTCAAGGCCAAAATCATCCCTGGTGTAACTCTAGTGCCTTTAATAGAGTTAGACCAGGTATAAGTTAATTCCTAGATAATAAATTGAATGACTTGTTTTGTACAACACTGAATGTATTAGCACAACTCACACAATAATATGTTGTTTTTAGATGGTGCTTTCCATTCCAAAAGATCTCTATGTACCTTAAAACTGACATAGCAACACAGTAAGGGGTTAACTTCACCTACCAGTGAAGTGCAGCAGTATCTTGGATGAAATACAGCACGACTTTAAGAGCATATAGTAGATTGGGAACTGGAGAGGATGTCTAAAAGCATTTTAAAAATTACCAGCTCCTGAGTTCTTTTAAAAATATAGCAACACTTAATGTTGTTAACACAGTTTTATACATTATGGACTAATTTTTTTAATCACTGAATTTTGCCCACAAAATGTACTACACATGCATAAACGGGTAACTGCACATGCAGAATCAGGCACTTTTTACATTTACACGTTAATTGATTTCTTTTACATGATTCCAAAGTTAGAAAGCAGATACTGAGCCCTCTTCCCCCAAACCCCTGCTTTGTAGCATAAAAGTGATTGAACTAATTCAGCTACTTCCTGAATCTGGGTGCTGCTTATAGAAGTGGGGGAGCAACATGTCTGTGGCTTATTCTCACAGAGTCCACAGAATCTCATCTGCAGCAAGTCAAAGGTTGTTGCCAAACAGGATCAAGGGAGGAGTTCACTCTACAGAAGGGGAGCAGATACTTGATGGGGCAAACTTCCCCTGAACCCATTCCATTTTCCACTGGTAAATACCAGAGAAATTAATATTGCTTGGGGTAACATTGACGTCTATCCTGCTCTCTCTGATTCCACTCAAAGGGGTCACAGAATGAACATGTGGCAGGAAGATAAATGGCAACGTAACTTCTGACTGAACTGCTTTTCTGCTGGGGTCTGTCAATGGAAAGACTACCAATCAATTCACTAAATTTTGGATTAAGCCCCTAGGGAAAAGCACAGAGGAACTGCTTCAGCGCAGATTTCCCAGCAATTTGGGATTACAGAGTATGAATGCCATGCCTACTGCCCCTTCCACTTGTCTGTAATCCCCTTCCCATTTGACGTGAACCTTGCAGAGTTCTGGGAGTGCTTTTTTCTCTCCCATGAGTTTTTCTGCAGGAGGGGAAAACATTTAGTCCCTTATATTTTTGTGACAGAGTAGCCACCGTGAAGAATAATTAACATATGCGAGAACCCCACTAAGCAGGAAATCATAGTAATGTTATGTGGTTCGGGGTGAATGGAATCCCTCCATTATCAAAAATTCCATCAGAGAAAAGGAAACTAAGTTCCTAATTAGACTATATCCAATGGAAGAGGTGGGACACTGAAGAGAAGAAGAAAATTGAGAGGTAGCTGATGCATTCTTCAGGCTAATGATAGGAAAGGAAATAGGAGAGCTTGAAAGGTCACTGACCTTATTAGGCCAGGAGAAGAGTAGTAGATCTTCAAAAGCTTTTACCTATGATAGGTTGACAATGTGTGAGGTTCTCTAGATGATCTGAGAGGCAAGACATCTGAGAAAGAATAAGGGAACAAATTAGGTAGATTATAGTGAACTGTGCGAACATTGCATTAAATGCATATTTTTGAGAAACAAGAATAAGATGAATATAAGGAAAGACATAATCACATAGCCTTTCGCTATTTTAGTGAGGTCCCTTTTCAATATGGCTACAATATTTTTATATTCTAAATACAAATTATTTTCTCTATAATTTACACAAGTAATGATTACTTAGTGTACAATGGGTCACCCTACTGAAGTATTTGCTTTCTGTTTAACTGAGAAATGATAGGCAATCCTGAATAATATTATATTCAACTAGGTAAGAGATAATCCTGTATAATATTAGGCTCAACTCAGTTTTTACATACAGAGAAAATACTCTAAGTCAGATAGTATAAGTGTTCCCATTGTCTACGTGGCCTATCAGTAGCACTTGCAACAGGCTTGTACCTTAAAAGATCTAACTTTAAGACTTTCACCTTCCAGGTACTGGCCCCAGAGGAACTGTGTGCACTATCTAGATGATTCACTCAGAGCCAAAAATTCCTTATTAAAATCCTCCCTGCTGGTACATGAACAAGAACAAGTTTGATCTGAGAGCTGGAGAGTGCTATTTGTCTGTTCTCCTGGTCAGTGCTTAAGTTTTGCTGTTCTGGCTGTCAGTGGGACAGGGGAGCGGGAATACAAAAGAAAAGGAAGGATTAAATTAAAAATACTGCATTTTGTATCTGGAATATGATGGGACCAGATTATTTACAGTGGTATATACTCAGCACTATGTCATTGGATTTCATGATAATACAAATAGGCACAGCTCCATTGGCTTCTACACCAGCGCAGAGTTTGGCCCAAGGTAATTGCACCAATGTAAAGCCAGTGTAAATGAGGTCAGAATTAGGCTCAGGGTATTCCTAAAGTTTGCTTTTCTATTATGATGGAGTTGCATGGTTACTCTTGCTATATTATACATTATATATATTATACCTATAAAATGGTTTTATATGAATATTTTTACCATTGTGAAAATGTAACTAGCAAATATGTTTCTTAACCTCCTCTCACATAGGAGGCAAAAGATGCTTGTTGAATCTGAGTTAACACTTCCACACTAATGGCAGAGAACAGAGAAAATGAATATAATATGGTTAACATCTTTGTCAGCCCGATGAGTTTATAATCTCAATATAAATGAGAATGACTCTGTAAAAATTCAACTTTCGACACAGGTAATGTCCCTTAACCTGACTAGCAAAGGAGTGCATACCTTGATCTATAGGCGGGCTCCACAGAAATGCATTAAGGGTAGTAAAATTCCCAGAGAAAGAGAAGGGCTGCCATCAACGATTAGATGTGGTTTGTAATAGTATCGTCCTGTTTTCACTCACCACAGTAGAACATTTCTACCAGGCTAACAAGGCATATGGTAATGAGAAACATGCCAAGATTGAGAGAAAGGAGCCTAACTTATGTACAGGAAACAAATGTGATCAATTACTCTAAGTGTGGAGCTCACAGATACCTTATCTTAGGGCTCCTTAAAATAAGAACTTGATTGTTACCAAATGTATCTAAGGAGCTAGTGAAAGAAACACATTAATGTGGGAGACACGTAAAGTTTTATTAACTTCGAAAATTGACATCATAACTTGGTTCTAAGCAGACTGAAGAATCCACAGAAGTGGTTAACAAGCAAGCATAGTGTTAACTATGTAGTTCTATATTATAACTGTCTAAGCAGCATTTAAACATTATACTGCTCTAAATAATACTTCAAAAAGCCACCAGTGTGTTTTGTGACTGTAGTATGCAAATACCCTGTAATAGTTTATTCTTATTAGGCCATTATTTGGGTTAGCATTCAAATTAATTCTGTCCTCCACACCACATTTACTTTAAAGAAAAAATGTGTAGAGATTTTCTTATCGGAGAGTGATGCTGTAACAGCTTTAGTAGACTGATACTGAACTTAGGTTGACACAGAAAATGGAGATCATTAGCTGAAGTATCTGACAAGCTGTGTGTATGCCTGAGAGACATTAGGAGCAGTGAGAAATATGAAATGGCAAGCTCCTGCTAGGGTATACCCTTGACATAAAATTATGGGACTCTCAGCTAGTTTTTAATATAAATCTGCTATGGTTTAAGATTGGAATATTTTCTTTTTCATGAAATTACTACTGTCCATAGAAATGTCACCCACACATGAATTAGAAGGACAATGGAAACCACTGTGGGAAATATAATGTCTTCAATCCATGTATGCAATTCCCATTGGCATCAATAGGAGTTATGCATGAGGATTGAAAGAAGTATATGACCCATATGAATGCTTTAAGATGAACACCATAGAAGGAAGTCAGGCTTCTTATAGCTTATGGATATAGCAGACCCAGTACTGCTTTCTTTGAAGTCAAGGTGAATTTTGCCACTGACCTGAATGGGAGTAGGTTTAAGCCCAGGATATACAAATACATGGTACTGTATCAGAAGAAAATTGTTTAAAAGCTGAGGACCAGGACATGGCACGATGAGAGGAGAAAACTGCAAATGGTGTGTTTTGACAGCACAGGGTCTGCTTTTGATCTTGTATAAATCTACCAACTTTGTAAAGTAGCCCCTAATTTACACTGGTGTAAGCAAGACTGGAATCAGGGCTACAGTGTCTAGATCTGGCATCTGTTGGCATATGTGTGGTTATGTTAAATGCAATTTGTTATAACTCTATAATGTGATGGCAATCTTGTCTGTCTGAAAACTTGTTCACCCCCCAACCCCAACCAAGCTATATATAATCAGATGTCAAATTTTGCTGTATTTTAACATGATATTCCCAGTTTAAAAGTGTATTTTGTATTTGGACTCATTTTACCATCCTCTCACATTTAATAATTCCATAATGATGAAACTTTCATGAAAAATGGTTATGTCACGGGTGCTTCACCTTTTAGACATATTTGTCATAGTAATACATTGCCTGGTCATTTCACAGGACAATGTTATGTTGTAAAATTACGCTTCATATATTTAAGTAGAATTTATACTCAATACCAACCTGGTATGGGTGATTAAAGTTCTACGCTTTAGCCTAAAGACATTTGCTTTAACATCCATGTACAAAAGTGGAATTTAAGAGATTAACTTGCATTTGACCTACTTCAGCTCTACTGGTAATGAGGGGTGCAGGGCCATAGAATTAATCTCTCTCAATTTGTGGCTCTCAGGGGTGCTGCTAAGTTTTAGAGTGCTTGAATTTTAAAGTCTCCTGTTGTGCTGAGGAGGTTTTGTTACTCAATGGAACTCTGTTAACTATAGTGATTGAAGTGCTAGTTTTATCTATTTGATTAATAGCATGACTGAGTTCCACTGTCTCTTTGAAAGAAAAACATATTTTCTGTACCTCTGGAATAGCATTTCATTCCACATACAGTGAAAATAGGGAACAAAGAGAGGGAGGAAAAAATATCTGTTGGACCTGAGTTGTAGTATGTATAGCTATTTAATAACTTTCATGCTGGATCTTACATGTCAAACATCTATAAAATGGTCTGGGATTTAGTCATGATTTGTTGTGTGATATTAATGTACTGCTCCTACGAAGGTATAATTCAAGTTGGTATTATTTGGACTAATATGTTTTTAAAAGCTTGAAAATGACTGTGCAATCATTACTCTAGTGCTCTGTCCTTAATGTGTCCAATGAACATTTTGGCAAAGTAATTTATACTCTCAAGAAATTGGCTTTAACTACTGAATGTACAACATTTCCCTCTCTCTGTAAGTTTAATAGGGCTGTTTTACTTCCATATCAATACATTAAATCCCTCGTCTTCTTTTTAAAATGACCACAATTCAATGAAAGATTTCCTTGTGCAGAATCACTAGCAACATGACATGAGTTATCCAAAGCAAATAGCATCGAATGAAGGAATTAGATATACTAGTCTGTAATGCATGCCTGTAGAATCCTGTATTAAATATACATATTGGCTAATAGGGTGACACACATATAAACAGTCTGCAAGTTTTATGAATAGGTTTTCACTGTTTTATCCCATTTCACTGTTTTATCCCATTTATCACACTGTTTTATCGCATTGTGATATATCTTTTCTAGAAATGTACAACAAAGTTAATTTTTCTCTACTTATACCAGAGAATGTGTGAACAAATAGGACGCCTGAACTATTGTAGCTTGGGGAAATAATATAGCATGTGGATATTAGCATCCTGTATGCAGATAAACGTGGTGATCAATATCATGCACACACTACAAAAGTGAATATTTACTAGTGTTAAAAAATAGAACTTTCTCTTTGTGCTTTATAATATGTATGAAGAAATCAATGCATGTGTCACAACCCATATCAAAATGTGTTATGCAATTTAAAAGATATTTGAAGAAATTTAATGGGATTTTATAAAAATTACTCTAGAAGCCTCTAAAATGTAATAGAGAATGATCTTTTTCTATAAATTATTTTGAAGGAACCAATAGAATTCTGCAGCAGGAATCTAATTCTCTATTAAATACTGTAATATTGTGAAACCTCCCCACATCCCTCCCCAACTATAGACAATTTTCATTTTCTATTAAATTCTGTAAGACTTTTCAGTCAGGGAAAGGTCACTCTAATATCTGGTAACTTCTAATAAAACTGGATATGGAGTGTTCCACATGGGAGAGTGTTCCTATTTTAAAGAAGTAGTGGATTTTACACTTTCAGATTAAGAAAACTAAGATCTTTCCTATAATACTAGGTTCTATATACTAACTCTTATGAACTATGCTTCCTATAACTGGTTGCATTTCCAGAAATACTTTAATGCAACAGTTTTAGATGAATACTAGATGCATGACAAATTTCAGAATTCCATGAAAACCTTTCCTTGTTTCTAGTAGAAATAAAATAATTGAATATTTTGGGGACCACGTCTAACATTTAAAAGGTTCTTTCTACTATATGTTGTTATGGAGGTAACAAGTTTTGTGCTTGTTGCAGAAAGAAATAGCATGGTATGGAGTAGCATCAGACAAATCATGGTATGTTGAACTTTATTTATTTTGCGCATTCTTTTAAAAGATTGTTTGTTAAATATTGCTAATCAAAAAGAGACAAGGTGGGTGAGATAATTGAAAACTCTGTGATGTTTCCATATTGCTATTGCAGAACTGGAAGCAGCATACCAGTTGTAGAATTTAGATTAAAACAATATCTTTCATTTTGTTTCTTCCTCTTGCAGAAATCTTTAGTGAATCTTTGGTGAACAGTAATAAAGCTAGAGTCTGAACCACTGTACAGAGTTAATACACTGCAATCTTTCCCTGCTCCTGAGATTCAGAGGGGGTTTCCAGCTCCACTATTCCTAGCAGCTGCCAATGTTGTCAGCACTGATCTGTCAGAAAGGATTTTTCCTGGCAAAACTTTGAAGCTACTTTCTGACATCCCCCAACAAACTAATTGTTGTCTTCTGCCTCTGAGAGCCCTCTGAAGTCCCAATGAGTTAGTGTCTTCTCAAGAGATGAGAAAGGGGACTCACAAAATCAATTTATCAGGCTATTACGCATTGTCATCAGCCAAAACAAAAACCTGCTAAAGACAGGAGAAAAAGTAGAAGAAATGGGTCTCTGAGAAAAGGTTACAGAACATCCATCTTCTCGCCTCTTCTGATTGTTTCTTTTCTTTACCCATTTTCATACCCGTTTCCCTCCACTAAAAGACACTTTATGACAAGCATTGTAATCTCTTTAGACCATGGGGAAGCCTCTTCTTTAAGACAGAATCTTTGCAAGGCATGAGTGACAGCGGGAAGGGGTCCAATTGCCACCAAGGACACTAGGCAATAAATCATCCACCCCTGGCATCAGCAGGCTGGACTGGTCCCCACTTCCTGAGTGGCTACCCGTGCCTAGATGTGACAAAACAGCCATTGTCAGCTCCTAGCAGCCGCATTCCCACTTTCTCCCCACTGAGGTTTTAAGTTTACCTAAGATATAAGAAATACCAATTAAAACTTGGAAAAAAATGAAAATTAAACTGAGGCTAGAAGGGAAAGTGCTCTAAAGTGATGTCATAATACATGCTTTTATAAACCAAAATAATATTAACAAGGGGAGAAGTACCATTAGTTGTTCTGGTCATTACTGTCTTTTAAACGCTCTGAAGAGATTCAATGATTTTGTTTGCTTGTTTTGGTTTAAGACTTTAAATTTCCAGAAGACCTGCACTGTGATAGTTACTCTTTAACAGAAACAGGACAGGACTAGGAGGTATGTACTACTAAAAGTACTACAGCTCTTAACCAAACAGAACAATCCCAAGGAGGAAATATTAAATTGAAAAAAATAAGTGCTTGCCACCTAGATATAAAGATTGGAGCATTTAGTGGTATGCTATGGATTCCTTAGGTTGAGCCCAATATTTTTGCATTGTCAGGGTATCATGCCAAAGACCATAATGAAATTTTTACCAGGTATAGTAAAATATGCATAAAATCACCATTAAAAGAAACAAAATGTCGGTGTTGTTCCAAGAGAGACTTTTGTTGTTCTTAACTATAAGACAGTTTATAGATTACTTGTGATCAGATAGAAGTTACAAATTAACTGATGATTCATAGTAGAGTGGGAAATAAAAGATTATGACACAATGAGTTTTTAAATCTGAAACACCTCAGAAGGTCACAGGAGAATGAGAGTAACAGAATATTCATCACTACTGCATTTTTATTTTCATTGATTTTTTTCCTTCACAGTCATTAAGGATGTTTCCTTGAGACAAATTAGCTATAGAATGCTAGCCATTTATTAATTATTTTTGATGCGGGAAAAGATGATCCATTCCCTTTAGAATACTCATCAACTTAGTGCACTTGCTAAGTGCCAGAAAAGAGACGAACTGGAACAACTTTGGAAATGTAAATAATACATTTGTTAAAGTGCCGTTGACTCCCCTATTCTGTTTTCAAATAGAGTGGTAAGTGAAAATCTATATCTGTCCCTGTTTCTATGTGTGTTGTTGTTCTGTACTTCTAATGCAAGATTTCTTTATTATAAAAATCTTTGTGTGTGTGTGTGAATGCTGTAGATTTTTCAGAAAGTACTCTGGAGCTGCAGCGGTCAGGCAGAAATGCTTTCATTATCATAAGAAATATATAGATTATATGATCTTTCCCAATTTCTACTAGCCTGGGGTGAATAGTTTTTGTTTGAATGAGTGAGTAAAATATCATTAGTTTTTTCACGATCACCGTGGGAAGGGCTGACAAGTAGATTTTGTTCCTGGGCTGTTAAATTTTCCTGATGATTTTGCAAGGCTGTGTTATATAGTTCTGAGTATGATAAAACTCCTTCACAGTTCAGTAACAAGATGAAAGAAAATGATTTATTTTATTTTTAATTCTGTGCATATACATTGATTAGGGGACATTGAACCAGGTTGATAGAATGTAGTTGCAAAGTAACCAAGGTTTTTTGTTTAATCTTTTGAATTATTTAATAAGAAGCCTTTAACCTCTTTGGATTAACAGTCAAATTGCTGCAGAGAGTAAATGAGATGATGATTCTCCAGGCTTCATGACAGTTCTGTCCCAGTTCATCATCTTAACTAAAAAATAATCCTATCTAACTTGAAATCCACAGCAGCTATAAGTAGAAAATAAATCCAAACCGCAGCTCAGACTTGTAACCTAACAGCTATCATAAATAATCAGAACCTATTTGAAGGTGGAAGATGGGACATTAGAAGCTATTTACACTACTAGAGTGATGCCATCGATCAGTAACAGCAACCCGTAGATAAGACTCATATGATGTCATGGTTATTTATGACGGGAATTGACAGTAAAGCTACTATAGAACTTTCTCCTAGACAGCTTCATTCATTTTTGTTAGTGATGCATTTTGTTGTTAAAGAAGCAATCAATGGCAAAATGGTGGAGATAAAAGTTATTACCAGTTAGATATATGAAAAACGTGTCCATGTACATTTACATATATAACATAAACTGTGGAGACATTAAAAAATTAGGTCAGCAAAATTTGTATTTTTTTATTGCAAATGTTCAGCTCAGTAAAGCCATTTTATGTTCTTTGGTGGTGAACATGTACTATAATCTGAATTATTTTCTAATCCAATTCAATGTGTTATAGCAGAGGAAAATGCAGAGTTGTAAGGATTTAGTAGGAATGCTGAAGTTTCTTTTTAGTGGATTGGAATGGTATAGGTACAGCTTACTGGGAGAGAGGGAGAAAGGGGGCAAAATCTTGTATATGAATAACCGTAAGAGAATCCCTTTATGCAGTGTGTCCAAGAATACACAAGTCCTGCATTATGTGTTTGCATATGGCAACTAGGTGGGGTCTTGGCAAATGGCAGACCTTGGTCAACGTCAACAATGACATAGAGAAATACACCTTTCCTGTATAAGGTACAGTGTGTGTCTGCGCGCATTCGCATAAATGTATGAATTTTCTTTAGGGATTCTTGCATTCTTAACAAATAGGAGAAAGAAGCTCTTTTCGTAAACATTGTATGGGCTCCCCAACTCATGATGTAAGACACCTGTCTCTGGAAGTGTTTGAGAACAGTGTCAACATACTTATTAAGGGGTAGATTATGGATAGTGACTGCTCCTGACCAGGTGCCTCTTTCTTTGGTGTCCCTCAATCTCCTGGTAAGGTACCTCCTTACTCCCCTACATGGGTTACCCTTATTGTGAGTCAAAGTTCAAACTCTGGGCTGTTACTCCCCTATCTGCACAGGTGCATAGGAAATGGAGGAGTCCTGTCTCTGTCACTGGCAGCCTGCCATGTGGCACACAGTGGAAGGCATCTGTATCAGGTAAGGGGCTGGCACAGATTACTCTCACTCTGCCCCCAACCCAGGTCAAGGGGTGGGGAAAACCTGAAATTCAATTTCTGGTTTGCTCTTGGAAGAGTTAAACTATGCACTGCCTCTTACTCGGGGGTTGTGGCAACTTCACTATTGAGACTTTATTTAGCTGTATAACTATTGTGGAAAATAATGAAGTATTTTCAAAAAATAGCATGGTATTACAGATCAACTGACATTCTGAATAGCCATCTGAAAAAGGCTCTTTGCAGTAATACTATAACAAATCCATGGCAAAATGGATAACTTTAAAGAAAAGTCTTAACACATGACAGCAGGTAAAGGTGACTCTACGAGGAAGTTTATGCCCCAAATGAATGTTTAGGGTTTGTTTTTTTTAAAAAAGATTTTACAAAACTTAATGTTAGGGCAATCATCTCCTTTAAATTAAAGAAAACTCAATGAAGACAGATGTACTGCTTTAGAAAGGTAATATTCGTCTGCAATGATTTGGCCCCAGTTCACTAATCCATGAGAATCAAGAATTGAAACTGACTATAAACTGAACGTTGTCTAAGCTAAGTGAAGTGTAAAATCTAAGATAACAGCATAAATGGTGAGAATTATATGACTTTTATGCAGCATATGAGCAAAAAATAATTTGGTTCTTCCTTTAAAAATGACAGCAATTTTTTTATACAGGGATTTGTCCAGAATTATTTGTGTTTACTTACAAAAGCTCAGTGACTAGATATCATGAATATCAGTAGTTTCATATTAGTTTTCTCTATCGAATAATTGGTATAATATGTATATGTTATTGCCACAGTTATCTTGATTGTGAGTGTAACTATTCAAAATTGCCTTTATTACATTTATTTTTATTTAATCTGTAGCAATATGCCACAAACCTCTTACAGATTCTCATCCTCAGATGAATTAATTTATTACTTACACAGCATAAGATATATTTTAAATAGTTCCTTCCCTTTCTTACATGATTGTATATACAGCAGGCCATGCTTAGTACTTTTCAAGATCATAGTCAGACCTATAACAATAAATATTAGGTTTAATTTAAATGGGTCAAAGTTCATTCTCATCCATCGACCATCTATACAACAAAATCATGTAGTATAATATATCACTAAATAGAAGAGGCCAGTGCTGTGTCAGGAATCCTTTAAGGAATAAATGCAGTATTTTGACAGAGCAACACCAGATCAACATGTGATGCATATCATAAATGTATATTTACCTTTCTGTTGATCAGAGGGAGACAGTGGATTTCAACAAAGCTATACCACCCATAGCATCGATCCTGTACTGCTTAATATGCAATTCTGGGATTTAAATTTTGGACACATTAGCAGTCTTATCCAGTTAAATATTAGCTCTGTGTGTGGGAGTGGGTGGGTGGGGGTGTTTGATGATAGAGAAATGTTGCTCTTATTAATATTTCATACATTTTATAGGTAATACTACCTCTATGACTTCATACTGTTCCTCCCAAATGCTCCCTAGGTTGTACTCAGGAAATGTTATTACAAAACTTTCTGTCATATTTTTTGAAAAGATGGTTTCCTCTGGATGGCATAGAACAGTATGTGATTTCACTGGGATTTTAACTTCTCTTTGAAAAGGTTAGGGAGGTCAGGGATCGCAACTACTTTGTTATATAAATCAATCATTGAAAACAGACTAATGAAACAAACTAGAGAAATACAGTATGAGATCTAAGCAAATACCAAAAACAGTCTCACACATAAGCTGACATATGCTACTAACATGTAGAAAACAAGACAGTCCTTTCTATTGTGTCAGATTTCAGCTAGCATGAAGTTGAAAATGACAGAGGAAAAAATCTGTATTTGTGGTGGTGAAAAAATGTATTCTCAGTGACACATTGTCTAAAATTTCACAATTACATTGGACAAATGTGACCAATTTACAGCTCTGTTCTGATGGAATTAAAGTAATACTTTCCCCTTATACAGCATCTTCCATCCAAGGATTTCAAGGCACTTTACAATCATGAATGTACATCATTGCATTTCACAACGTCACAACATGCATCCTATGCAGTAACATTCTACTGTGGAGTAGATAAATGTTTATTATCCATATTTACTGAGGGAGAAATTGAAGCTAAAGAAATACAGATGCTGACATGTTCAAACTGGGTACCTGAAAGTTAAGCATCTAACTATATTTTTAAACATTTAAATAAGTGGCTTGATTTTTTCAGAGATGCTAAGCATCTGCAATTCCAACTGACTTCAGTGAAATTATAATAGGGATGAGTTTACCCCATTGTTTTCAATGTATTTAGAATGTGTTAGGTATTTTTAGATTACTTATGCCCAACAATAATCATATGTTAATGGCCCATCTGTGCTTTGAAGTTCACTGAGATGAAGAGGATAAGGAAGGAGGTAGCTCATTGCTGTTCAGTATTTTATAATGCTAAATGTGTGTTGGGCACATTAAAGACAATTACAATCACTGGATTACACCTTTGCAACTGTTATTGTTCAGCTGGAGACCATTTTTTAAAATATTATTTATCTGTATTGTGGTAGCATCTAGGAGCCCCAATTGAGGACCAGGACTCCCTTGTGCTAGGCACTGTACAAACACAGAACAAAGAGATGGTCCGTGTCCCAAAGAATTTACAATCGGAATGAATATTTATTTATTATGATTTAATTAGTAGTTAATTGTTGACTATTCAAAACCTGAAAATCTATTTTGTGAACAAAATTTCAAATTTGTTTTAGTATTAAAGTGTTTGAAATGGCCTCTTTTTCCCCCAAAAAATGTTAACAAATTTTTTCCTGGTACTTTTTCAATTTTTTTTTTTACTCATACCATTACTGAAAATATTATAAGAATGGTTATTGGAATTTTTGATTTAGTACTACATCCATGCAATATATTGTTGCATTACAAATGCAGCAGATTGCTATTGAAGATTATCTTTGTAATGGAAAAAGACAGAAATGTCTTAGATTTTGCAGAAAATCAGTGTATACATTCAAAATTGTGGATAGACCTACATAATATTTCCTGGTGCTTAATGTTTCATAGCAGCAATTTACTGCTATCTCTCTTGTGCTGCATACTAGTACTATATTATAGGGTTGTACTTTTGTGCGCTAATACCACTGATATCATGTTTCATCACTGACACTACCCTCATAAGGTTCATAATGCAGCCAAACAACTATAGGGTTAGATTGTGACATATCAGTCTAACATCCCATTGTGCTGCATCTCGAGCAATCCAGGAAGGAGACTATGGAATCACAGTCTTCCTCCTGAGCTCCCCACTGATCTGGGGAGGGAGTAAATGACACCGACTCTACACTTCTTGCAGCATGTGCTCTCTGATGTGCTGGCATAGCTATGCTGCTGGGTGTGGTGGGAGCTGGGGCATGGAGTCAAGGCTCTGCCCCTTCTGTGCCCTCCCTCAACCCTTCCCACTCACTTGTGGGAAGGGGAACAGAGCATCTCTACAGAGCCTGCTATCCCTCCTATGTACAGAAACCTAGTACCTCTGAAGGCATGCTACCTAGTCCGTAACTCCCTTGTGCCAGCACGCAGGATGGGCCACAGTCTGGACCAGAGTTTATAATGCAGCATCGCTGTAGGAACAGATTAGGAACAAATTGCTCTGATCATATTTAATCATGTTGGCTTTATGTGAATTGAAGTGTAGATGATGGGGTTGAATTTTAAAGAAAAAAATAAGGATTATTTGGATTTGTACCAACATTTGGGTAAGGTTCATGGAAGCTTATACTTATTAATTAAACACTAAACCCTCCATTAGCCTAGATGATCACCCTGTTTGGAAATAAATGAGCTGTTTACATAAGGATTTTGCACCAATCCTTATAGAGGGGGGAAAAAGTTTCTACAATCTGCACGCTCTCCTTTGTGACGTAGGGCAAGCCACTTCGGCATTAATTTTCATAAGTGGTCTCTAATCTTGGGAGCCCTTATCTAGACATATGACTTGGTTTTCAGAGGTACTAAACATGCACAGCTCCCATTGGCTTTAATTAGAGTTGTTGGTGCTCAGTTTTTCTGAAAAATAGGCCAGGCCCAAACATGAAAGCACTGAAATTAGAGGCTACTTTTGAAAATAAGGCCCTTACACTTTCTGTGCTCTAGTTCCCCTATCTGTAAACTAGGGACAATCATGCGATATAAAATTAACATGCCACACATTAAATGGATTAAAAGCTGGCTAACTGATAGGTCTCAAAATGTAATTGTAAGTGTAATATGCATTTTAATACAGGTAAATGTATATATCTAGGAACAAAGACCCTAGGGTGTACTTACGGAGTGGGGGAATCATCCTGGGAAGCAGTGACTCTAAAAAAGATTTGGGCATCCTGGTGGATAATCAGCTCAATATGAGCACCTAGTGGGACACTGTGGCCCAGAGGGCTAATTAGATCCTTGAATGCAGGATCAGGAGACTCCTGAGTAGGAGTTGAGGTTATTTTACCTATTTTTTTTTTACCATACGTTATTTTACCTATGTTTTTGGCACTGGTGTGATTGCTGCTGGAATACCATGTCCAATTCTGGTATCCACAATCCAAGAAGGATGTAGAAAAATTGGAGAGGGTTCAGAGAAGAGCCACCAGAATGAATAAAGGATTAGAAAATATGCCTTATAGTGATAGACTCAAGTAAATCAATCTGTTTAGCTTAACAAAGAGAAAGCTAAGGAGTGACTTGGTTATAGTCTATAAATACCTACATAGGGAACAAATATTTAGTAATGGTCTCTTCAGTCTAGCAGAGAAAGTTGTAACATGATCCAATGGCTGGACGTTGTAGCTAGACAAATTCCCGACTGGAAATAAGGCACCCATTTTTAACAGTCAGAGTAATTAACCATTAGAACAATTTACCAAGGGTTGCGGTGGATTCTCCATCACTGACAATTTTAAAATCAAGATAGGCTGTTTTTCTGAAAGGTGCTCTAGGAATTGTTCTGGGGAAGTTCTGTGGCCGGTGTTAGACAGGAGGTCAGACCTGATGATCACAATGATCCTTCTGGCCTTGGAATATATGAATCTATGAATACTTGCTTTGGGTGTTATGAAGCTGAATTTAATAATGTTTGTAGAGCACACTGAAATTCTCAGGGATGTGCAAAATGTATTGTTCAAACAGAAGACAACTGCCCCATTTAATACACTCTACTTTAGGTCCAATATCTCATCTCCCAAGATGTAATCTTTCAACATTTTTGACATGCAGTTTTTCTTTAAATGGGGGAAAAAGTAAAATGAAAATGGGGTGTGGAGTTATTGATAGAACTCCTGACCTGGGCGGGGGTATGCATGTGTGTGGCAGGGGAGAAAGAGATGGTATTGCCCCTTGATAGGGTCTAAATTTCTCTTATACTGCTTCCAGACTGAAAGAACCCTGATCATGCTTGTGGGTGTTCTGTGATTCTTTCTTTACCCTTTGCTAAAAAAGAATTCCCCACTTGTACTTCCATAATGTTCCTGAGCACTGAACCCCTCCAGCAATTAGTCATGAATTTTTACACTTTTTTGGTTGAAATGAATTTGTCTCTGTCATGGGAGATGCCCCCAAACTTCTGAAGCAGCAGTGAGGCCTGGTCTAAACTTGAAAGTTAGGTTGACATAGTTTAGTCAGCCAGGGGTGTGAAAAAAACCACACCCTGGTTGACATAGCTGTGCTGACCAAATCTTCCAAGTAGACAAAGCTAGGTTGATGGAAGATTGCTTCTGTTGACACCGTTACCATCATTTGCGGAGGCGGTGTTCCTACAGTGACAGAAAAACCCCTTCTGTTAGTTAGGCAGTGTCTACAGTATGGGTTTATGCTGGAATAGTCTCTGAGTGTAGACATACCTCAAGTGTAGTATTTGGAACTCTAGACATGACTATGGCTGATGGCATGTTATAAAATCTTGGGCTTAGTTGATCTCTTTTTATGTGAACCACAGTAAAGAAAAAGAAAGATGATGTTTATGTTAACAACTTCCTAAACTATTACGGCCTTTAAAAATATTCTCATTAATCAGGTAAGGCCAAACTCATGTCTAGTGTAATTCTATTGATTTCAGTCACAACAGAAATGAATTTGATCCAGGATGTTTACATTTATTGTCCATTCCTTGTTGTATTGTTAATCAGACCTTGCAGAGATTCTAATCCTCCTTTTCACAAATATTTCTGTCTGAAATAGGTCAGACAATGTTCTTTCAACAAAGAAAAACCCAAACTGTGCCAAAGTGGTCACCGTTATATAATTAGGGGTGTAGATGAATAGGGCCTAATTAAGTTTAACAGACTCATCCTTTGGAGACCCAGTTATGTGAGAAGAGAGAAGAAGAGTCAACAAAGAATTGCTTAATTGTACTGTGCTCACTGGGGATACTGATAAATGTGATTGCTATTCCAAATAAAATTATTTAAAAAAAAAAAAAGTGCCGGAAAAATATAGATGGAACTGGTCTGGTCTGAAAAGAAAAAGAAAACAAAGGCACAAGAAGTTGGCAAGCAGAATACTCCTCCTAGGGGCAACAAAGATAACTGCAGCATTTTCCTTTACTTTTCAGGCTTGACATATTTTTAATCAAAGGAGCTTTACTTCTGCAGGAACTATCCTAGCTGCTTGAAAACCAGAATTAGTAGTCAACAAAGCTGAAAATTAATATAGGTAACTTCACTCAATATAATATACCACCTTCTGCTGCTCTTTTGCTCTTCACAAACATTTGAAGCAGGGGATGGCTAGCAAAGGGGGTTGCTGGAGCTGTGTTTATGTATGAGCCAAACAAAAAATGACAGTAAGTTTAGAAAGTTCATGTATTTTTAATTCAGTTTTTACTAATCCCTTGGAGGACTGTAAGTCTCTATCCTTACTCTCTTTCCTCCTCTCCCTGTTTTGTACAAACCTGTGAATGCAGGAGTTGCTCATGAGAGCTGCAATCCCTGCAGTGACATTTCTAGCTGCCTCGGTCCCACTTCTGCTGCCAAACTGCAGCATTTTTTGGGAGGGTGGGTGGAGGAAAGGGGAGAATATGAAGAATTGCAAGGACGTTGCAGAGGGATGTAAGTATAAAGAAAGTAGGTCAAATTTTGTGCCCCACCAACTTTTATAGTGGCTTTTTTTAGGTATACTGTAAACCGTCTCCACAGTTTATATAAATTACACCCACAGTATGGCTGTGTGAATATATTAAATATGCTTTCATAGGTTTGCTGTGTCATATCATGAAAGCATCAATAAAATACTGAGATTATATTATACTTATTAATGTATATCTCTAATACATTATCATTAATCACAGAGTACTATGAACAGAGATTTTTTTCTGTTGTGTTAAGGCATTGCTGGCTTTGGCTGTTATGGCTCCTTTACTACCGCCTGCCTGTCAGTTTTAAGGATGATAGAATGAATATTTCACTGTTAAAATATAAGGTCCACTGCAGTGGTTATATTACATGCCACTCTTCTCTTGGATCTGTGTAACATCAGCAGATCTCTGTCTTTGCCCCTCCCTCAGCCTGCATGTGCCCCACCGTCACCAGCCCTCTACATGCTACTATTCAGGAGGCCTGCTATATAACTGAGCTCTGCACCATTCAAGGCTTCTTGGTAATTTTGCCTTTCCTGCCCCATTGTCATTGCCAAGGGAGTCTCTATGGCTGTGGAAGATGGGTCAGGATTTTCCTCACAGTTCCCAATTGTGGTCCACTAGAATCAGTAAGAATGCACCCACTGACTCCAGCCAGAGCAGGATCTGTCTAATAGCACTGTTAACTTTGGATTTGCCTCTGTGATCCTGTAGCTAAGATGCTGATGGGCTGTCTTATTATCTGGGATGCCATTTCCCTCTGACTTATCTTTGTTTTGCCGAGTTTTTATCTGTTCGAGAATCAGATTCTGTGAAAACACTGCCGAAACCCATTTATAAGTGAAGCAGAAAGTTTTCCCATAACCATATGTTTCCTATGTAAATGTATGTGGTGACCTTGGAGCCATCCAAATCCCAGTGCTCATCTCACTTGCTCACTGCTGCTTTTTTGGTGAATCAGAAGGAAAATCAAAAGCCTCTCTGAGGATTACTGAAAAGGAATGCCACATGTGTTAGTGTGTGTATGCATAGGCCATTTATTTTAGAGCACAATCTCACTAAAATCAAATGAATATAATCTGAACATGCTTTTAAAAGATTAAAACCCAAAAAGATGAAACTGGCAAGCCTTTTGAATTTTTATAGGAGACAAGCAATTTATGTGGTCCATCATGTGCATTTTCAGACCAGCCTTATGAGAACACATTTTCAGCATATTAGGAGAGTAGTGGTTTCATTAGGGGCTGTAGATCTTTGCCGGGGACTATTATATTCCAAACAATCTTAAAAAAACCTGTTCTCAGTGTCAGTCTCCTACCAATCCCTTCCTTTCAAAACCAGATTGTTAACCTTTTATCCTCTTTTTGAGGAGGTACATGGAATCTCATGGCCTCTAATACACTGGTCTCTCTTCATTTAGGCCTAAACTGCATCCTTTTCTCTTTAGCTTCAGAAAGTCTTAGATGCTCCAGAAGTAAATCTGTAGATCCAAATTTAGTCCTCCTGCCATTGATTGACATGCAAGTTGCATATAGAACAAGGCAGAGTTTGACCAAAAGGTAATAATCGTCTTCCCATGCATAGGTCACCAGAAGTGAATGTTCACAATTTTCGAGCATATTTTAGGGACTATACAATTCCTTTCCTGTAGGACAAGTGGAATGTTAAGGCTCTAGCACCCTGTGTGTGTAAAGATAAATTTGCCTATCTACATCTAATAAGGGTATGATATTTTCTTTCCTCACCCCAGTCACATAACAAGGGGAAAGGTTATACCCTACCACCGGGCAGGCATCAGCAGCCACTGATTCCGGTGGCTATATTTATACCTTTGTGTTTGTGTTATACCTTTGTAAATATTTGTGTTTGGACAAAAGTTCTCTGTCTAACCATCTGATTCTCTCATTTGACCCAGTAATAATGAAGTCATAATGCTCAATTTGTGGCATCACACTAATTTCCAGCGCAACAGACGATAGTATCCTCCCAAATGCAGAATTATATTATTTGCTTTCAATATTATTTTAGTGTCATTTTCTGAGTATTGTATTTCTGTATTATACTCTTAATGTTTGATGTGATGCTGATTAATTTTCATGGCTCAATTTCAATAGTGATGTGTCAACATTTATTTGATTTATTAATAGAGTTTTTAATTCAGTTACATTGCTTTTAGCAAGCAAGTAGGTCTATGTTGTAAAGTTTTAAGACTCAGTCTTGAAACACTATCTTCCTGGCCAATAAACCAAGATGTTGACAAGATCTGTAGTGAATATTCGAATAAATGTGATTACTTCATTTTATGTCAACAGAGGAGGTGAAAAGTGCAGCTCAACTGCCTTGGTAAGATTGGAAGGAGGGGCTGGGATAATACAAGAGACAACAAAGAGATAGTTGGTAAGATTTAGTGGCTTTCTTCAGCAGGGGTGTTGGGAAGTCAGTGTTACAAAGTTCAATAGGGTCAAACAAAGTGCAGAAACTTTCTTAAATTCATTGAGAAGAAAGCTGTAATGAAGACATAAAAAATTCAAATGATAGAAACAGTAGGTAGATAGAATGTTAGTTGATGTGTTACTTCTACCCAGTCTGAGTAGGCTGGACCTAACAATAAATGCATATTGTTTCTTTATATCCCAGAGAAGAAAAGTTCAATTGTCTTTCATGATCTATAATATAACTGTGATGAGACATACTCTTCAAAGAAAGCATTGAATGCCTTCAGAACAGCTGTAGTGTTTATGGATCAAAAAAGTATTTCATCTAGAAAGATACAATTATGACATACCCATTTAAAAGGTATATTTCTGCCACCAAGTTCATTAATAAAATCCACATTTTTAAAAGGAAGATTTACATAACATGTTTAAGATTATTTGTGGAGTTGCATGACACACTTAATTTGCTGGTTTGGTATAGAAAGTATAAGATTAATTTTATCAAAGGTAACTCAGTGGGAAATGTACGCCATTATTTAGTTTTTTTTTCCACATTGATGCAGAGTGTTGCCTGAACTAATCTAATGATATTGTAGACATGAGGCAAGGGTACACATTTTTTTTTTGTTTACAAAGATTAGAGCCTTTGTTTCAAGTGAAGTTGAGAATATAAATCTATTTGGCTTGAACCTTTGCGTATACTTCCAGAAATGACCTTCCAGAAGCCACTGCTTTATCTGTGATATGCAACAAGATTCATTTTTGTGCCCTGAGGATTTGGTCTTAGGCGATTGGGATCATAACAGCCTCTTGCTGAGCACGGATCTGGAAGTTCTTGAGATGAACACAGAGTGTTATATTGTATTGCTTTCGACTGAGGGACTCTTACAATTGTAGGAGATATACACAACACAGGGGTGGTTATAAAGTATTTTTGATGTAGGCATTAAACAAAATATAGTCCATACTGAAGGTGGATGTACCATGAAAAATACTTTTATCCTTAGTAGTTATTCTTCAGGCTTATTAGGTGGATTTAGAGAGGGGACAGTATTAAATGGATTAAAACAGGATTTGTGACAGGAAAGAAGCATTATAGCCCAGAAGCCAGATAGCTGCCTGCAGCTGAAGAATGGTATTTTACACCGGCAATTTTAATTTAAGACTGAAATTCAAATATTTTGATTTCTATTTACCCTTGAGGAATATTATCTTTGGTTTGCCTTTGCAGTTTACCTATAAAATTCATGTAAAGATTAGCTACCTCAAAGTCCTTGTAGTTTGATCAAAAATGCATCTATTTCCCTCCACCACTCCTCTACCATGGCCTTCAAAGGATTTTTGTGATCTATTTATCTACATAATCTATCATGGAGATCAATGAACCTCAAAGATTCAGAATCTGGATTCACTTCTGATAAGTAACCAGAAATTTGGCTGCTTATCTGAATTGACTTCTTGAATCTACAAAATTGAGATATAAATCGCGTAAGTATATGGCTTGCAAGAAGTTAACTTACAAATTAGTGTATGTAGACAACAAACACAAACAAAAGAATTCACATTAATTTATGCCCCCTCTGGATTTCCCTGTACATCCTGTTTTCTCTGTGTCTGTTTTTTAGGTCACAGGTCAGTAAGACACTTAATGTGTGCCTAACTTTAAGCACATGAGTAGGCCTGTTGAAATTGACAGAACTAATTATGTACTTACATTTGGCACATGCTTAAGTATCATGTTGAATTGGGGTCTTTGTAAGCTCTTTTGAACAAGGAATATATTTATTTTTGTGTATGGTACACTCTCTGTACAGTGACAACTGTAAACAAATAATAATAAAGAAGAAGGCGAAGAAAAATAACCAGCTTTCTGGCCTTGTCAGAAATACTTGTAAAACTTTTTTTTCTTCTTCTTCATGTTTTGGCACTTCTTGTTCCAGTCCAGGACAGGAACTAAAAGTGCAAAACCATTTATACAAACATTCAGAACCTCAAAAAACAGTTTAGCGAATAAAAATAAATAAAAAAGTAAAAAACCTTGTGTACACAGTTTAATGTACACAGTTGAAATTTCAAATATTAAATACTTTCACCAAAGTGCTCTCAAACAATCTACAGACCAAGAATTATGCATGGAGAGTGTTCAACTAAACAATATCAAGTAACAAATATGACTGAGAAAATTTCAGCCCACTTGGGAACAATTCATAAACAGAGAAAGAGACAGAATATCTGTTATTCTTTGTGTATTATTTCTCAAGCTATTCTTACTATAAAACAAGCAAGAGCTAGGTAAGAAGTTTTTGCTTGATAACCTGTTAGCCTTATATTCCTGAATAACTTTAATTAAACAGTTATTTAGTGCTGATGGGTTGATTCACTTAAGATAGTAAGTCTTCCTCCCATTTTCCTCACCAGAGATAACAGCTGTAATAAGACCTCTATTAAGAAAACACTGTAGACTTAGTTACCACTATGATCTCGTTTACAAGGCTCCATCTTTTAGTTTGTTTGCGTGCTTTGCCATAAACTTTTGTGAAGATCTGACTGAAGCAGCTCAATCATCTAAACATTTGCCAAACCAAACTCTTTCACTTTTGTGTTTGAAATGCCCAGAGATCATTCATTGAACAGCATCATGGGAAAAAAAGAGCCTGTTGGAGTTTTAAGTCTACTTAATGTACAAATCAAATATTGTATAGTCTTCTTTTCTCAATTTACAAACAAGCAAGATGAGTGGCTGATTTTTCAGAGTTTTGAGCTGACCAGTTTTTGTTGATTCTGAAAATAGCCGGCTGTTTTTTTGACTCAGCATATTTTTACACTATTGTAAATGCTGAAAGGGTTAACAACCTCCACAGCATATAATTGACAGTGGTAATATTCTCAACAGTCCAAAGCAGGGGGGAAGTTGCTTGTTGTTATAAAAGCAAAGAGTTTCTGAATCTTAGTAAAATAAACCAGGACTTTGTTTCTTGAAGTAATTATTCTCTGGAGAGAGAATTGGAAAGATGGAGGCAATTATGAAATGACCTGCCATCATTGAATTGTTCAGAACTTCTGGATCAGTGGCAGATATTTTCATAACTCCACTTAAGTGCAGTTTTTTTTTTGGTATCCTTGCCACCACGAGAGAAAAGGGGCCAAATTCTACCCTCAGTTAGTGCCTGAGCCAGACCCCATTGAAGTGATCAGGCTCTAACTGAAACATTTATGGCTCTCTATTGAAATGTTGCATTGGGGTTTGCATGGGGGTAAAGGGGCAGAGTTTGCAGGGAATCTGAAGTTACAGTACACCCTATCTAGAGGTTGGTTGTGTCGGGTCCCTGCGTGGGTCAGGTTGGATGAGCACAGGAGCAGCTCTCTTCTGATGCCCTTTGGAGTGCAAATCACCCCAAAGAGAATGGGGAGGAGTTGAGGCTTATGCACACCGCAGTGAGAGATCTGCACCTTCCCAAAAGAAGTTGTATCCTGGGCACTCCCCCAGTGCAGTGCAGAGCTTGAGTTCTGTGCAGAGCTCCAGGAAAGATTGTTCTTCCTGAAGCATTTACCCCTCCCATAACTCCTACTGGGGAAAAGCTACTCAGCACCTCCCTGACACAGGTCATTGCACTCCTTACACAATCTAGCCCACTGTATTTACTGGAATAGCAACAAGGAAAAAAAATGGGACCCCCCCCTTCAGTAACCTTCATCTAACCCCTTTTAAGCAGTGAGTTTGAAGTCATTTTGTAGTCTGTTTCCCCCTCCCCCCTCAAAACTGTCTTTAGAATTATCATCCAAAAAGCTTGTTTAACTTTTGTGTATGAAGTTGGCAATGAGTTACTATAAAGCAAATAAAACTGTCCTAGCAGCCTGAAAGTGGTGATATGGCAGATAGCATTCACGCCCTCATCTTTGTATTCCATTCCTTCAAGGATATCAGTAGGTAAACAGTGCTGAGACTCTAATAGAGAAATGATTTCTTAAGCCTCCTCATGTAACTGTGGGAAAGGTAATGCATTCCTTCTTATTTCTGTTTCGGTGTTTCACACTGATAATAATACCGTGGCATTATGTTATATAACCATTAGTGTCATGAGCGTTCTGAGAACTCAGCGCCATCACTGGGAATGTTCTAGCCAAGATTTTCTAAAGTGGCTAATTATTTTGGGGTATATCTGTTTCAGGATACCCAACATAAGACACCTTTAAGGAGACTAATTTTCAGAGGTTGAAGGTTCAGCACTTTCTGAAAATCAGGTCCCAGTAGGGTGCCTCACATTGGGTTACCAAAATCACGATTCCCTTTTGAAAATCTCTGTTCTTGAATATTTCTGTGTACTAAAAGTGCTAACAATCTTATACACTCCTTTTCCATCATTTCATGTTTGTAATCTGATTATATTAGGACCAAATACATTCACGTGAAATATGTTTACCTGGATAGCGTAAATATGTAAGGACTTATCTCCAGATCTACATACCAATAGAGAGGAGAGTTGATGAGTGATGAAAAATGCCATGCAAATTTCTTTCATAGCCTTCATGTTATGTGATGTGTTTAATGGTCTTCTGCCTTTGGCAGATTTTAGAAAATTGTTTTCTCTTACAGAGGCCATCACCTTTTGGATGATGTAAAGGAGTCATTCTGTTCCTCCGTGTTGGGTTTTTTTGGCTATATATTTACTTAACAACTTCATTTTCTGAGTAGCTGTTGAAAGAACAGAAGTTTGTAAATTATACAACAGTAAACAGTGAATACGATCCATGGCTTTAAGCCCAGACACTGTCAAATTTTTTTCCACTTCCTGGCTGGTTCATGACAATTATTACGGATTACAGAAGTGTTAACATTTCTGGATTTAAATATTTTGTTTCTTTGTTTCTGTTAAGCACACTCTAACTTCAACAATTGGCAACCTATTTTCAGGAAGGGTTGGGATTTAATTATTATACTTCAGGACCTGAACACCAGTTGTCTCAATCATTGAAAAATTAAGAAAGTTTAAAAATAAAAAAGAAATCTCCATTTTCATTTTGTATCTTTGAACCAGTGCTCTTGCTATTTGTTCTCTTTTTGCATTAGGAATAAAAGTGTTTTCTGTTATATTAATAATAATTCTTTGCACTACTGTACCACCATCTATGCAAGTATCTCAAATTACTTCAACCACATCAATACTTTAGCCTCATAACACCTTTGTGAAGTAAATTATCTCCCCATTCTTTCCCAGATGGGAAAACAGAGGCACAGAGATTGTTTCCTGTTTAATCACACAGGAACTTTATTAGAAACTGGGAATAAAATCCACTGACTTCCATTCCTGTGATTAACCACAAGGTTATCCTTCCTCTTCCTCCTACCTACAGCTAGTCCAAAGCTTTTTACCTTTGGGAGGGAGGAAAACCAGAGGACCAGATGGTGGCATTAGGCCTCAGGCTCTCACAGTACCTTTGTGTGAGCACAGACTTGAGTGCTACTTTGTACCCTTTTACAGGATGTAGTTTCACATGGTGTAGTGCAAACCACACACAACATTCATGTCCAGCTCCACTGGTTACTGTAATCCACACTTGCCCCATTCCTCTGGGGATTGTAGCACTAGTGTGGCTGCTACACTATTTTGATCCTTGCACATTGGATACTCAAGGACCAGGATTGTGCCTGGCTCTTATGCAAGGGAATAGTGGTCCATGTGTTCTCCCTCTCGCCCCCACTTGTGCACCCACACAGTCTAGCTGAAGTGTGTGGCCATCAGAGGCATGTTCTCAAAGCACTTATACATTTAATAGTTAACTCATCCCTGTATCAAATGACTGAACACAACTCACAAATATGGAAACATGTGTCTTGGATTCTGCCCATGCCATAGCTGTGTTCTAAAAGATCTGGAATGAGCTCAAATTGTTTCCTTGATATAATATAAGTGGTGTATGAAAGACTAAAGATGTAGAGGAATGAAAGCATTTACTTCCAACTCTATCCAATAGATCAAACCTGAAGTAATCAATACATGCATTCTTAAATAGTCATTTATGAGAATTAGTGGTGTTGCTTTCTGTTTAGATAAACACTTTATTCATCTAACATGAAGGATTTCTCAGCTTTCCATTTGGTTTATATACATATAATTTTAAAACTCCTTTAATTAGCTTGTTATTATAGAATCTTTTGAACTGTAGCCTTTATATACATATACTGAGCTTGTCCTTCATTGTATAATGATGTTAAATCCATTCATCATTTGGCAGACAAATATTTTCCCTTTCCTGAGGCAAAGCTGGGAAATTTGCTTGCGCTAACTGACGTAACTAAACGTAATGTCTCTCTGCCAAAGATTTCTGATTCACTAAACACATTCTTCAACACTAGCACTTATTAATTATATAATGATCCTTTCTAACAAACAATTGAAAGTGAAAAGAAGAGCATTAGAAATAGATAAAGTAAGAAATGATCATCTTAACATGCATGGAAGATCCACATGTGACAAAAACATTGTTATGTCATTTAAAGATGTATACTCTATTCTAAAGGAGTACTTGTGGCACCTTAGAGACTAACCAATTTATTTGAGCAGAAGCTTTCATGAGCTACAGCTCACTTCATCGGATGCATACTGTGGAAACTGCAGAAGACATTATATACACAGAGACCATGAAACAATACCTCCTCCCACCCCACTCTCCTGCTGGTAATAGCTTATCTAAAGTGATCACTCTCCTTACAATGTGTATGATAATCAAGTTGGGCCATTTCCAGCACAAATCCAGGGGGGCGGAGGGTGAGAAAACCTGGATTTGTGCTGGAAATGGCCCAACTTGATTGCCCCCCCCCCAGGTATTAATACATACTCTGGGTTAATTAATAAGCAAAAAGTGATTTTATTAAATACAGAAATAGCAGACAGAACCAAGTGAATTACCAAGAAAAATAAAGTAAAACACACAAGTCTAAGTCTAGTACAGTAATAAAACTGAATACAGATAAAATCTCACCCTCAGAGATGTTTCAATAAGTTTCTTTCACAGGCTGGATGCCTTCCTAGTCTGGACACAATCCTTTCCTCTGATACAGCCCTTTTTCCAGCTCAGGTGGTAGCTAGGGGATTTCTCATGGTGGCAGCCCCCTTTGTTCTGTTCCACCCACTTATATATCTTTTGCATAAGGCGAGAATTCTTTGTCCCTCTGGGTTCCCACCCCTCCTTCTCAATGTAAAAGCACCAGGTTAAAGATGGATTCCAGTTCAGGTGACATGATCACATGTCACTGTAAGACTTAATTACCCACTTGCCAGCACACAGGTATACAGGAAGACGTACAAGTAAAACAGAGCCATCTACAGTCAATTGTCCTGGTTAATGGGAACCATTAAGATTCTAAACCACCATTAATGGCCCACACTTTGCATAACTACAATAGGACCTCAGAGTTACATTTCATATTTCTAGTTTCAGATACAAGAGTGATACATTTGTGCAAAAAGGATGACCACACTCAGTAGATTATAAACTTTGTAATGATACCTTACAAGAGACCTTTTGCATGAAACATATTCCAGTTACATTATATTCACACTCATTAGTTTCAGAGTAACAGCCGTGTTAGTCTGTATTCGCAAAAAGAAAAGGAGTACTTGTGGCACCTTAGAGACTAACGAATTTATTTGAGCATAAGCTTTCATGATGCATCCGATGAAGTGAGCTGTAGCTCACGAAAGCTTATGCTCAAATAAATTGGTTAGTCTCTAAGGTGCCACAAGTACTCCTTTTCTTTTTACACTCATTAGTGTATTTTTATAAAATCATATTGAGTGCAACGTCACAACCTTGACCAAGAAATTTGGACCTTGAGAAAAAATAATTGACTGCCAGTCTATTTTATCCCACATTTGTAGCTAGTGAAATTGTCATCTCTCAAATATTGTTGATGGACCTGATTCTGCACTGAAGCCAATGGGAGTTGTGTATCTGTGTCTGAGTGCACAAGTTGGCCCTATATGTTTCATTTTAGACTCCTAATAAGCAAGCGTGGGACATTTTTCAAGCACATAAGCCTGGTCTAGGGGATCCCTTCTACCTGGAAAGCAGTTATTCAAGAATTCTTAATGCAGCTCCAGTGAAATCATGAAGTCATTGCCACAGACGCAACACCCCTCTAGACAGCTAGATCCCGTATCCTGTCCCTAACACTTAATTAGGTGCTGCATTGGCCTGAGAGTGCCAGCTCTGAGACGCTAAATGTCTCACAAATTGTTCATTATAAGATAACTCATGACCTCCTCCACATAGCAATGCTACTCGATAGGGGCTTAATCCTGCAAACCTTCACTCATATGTGTAAACTATTCCTTACTATTGTAAACTATCAAACAAAACCAATGGGACTACTCATGTGAGCAAAATGAGCACTTGATTCTGATTGTGGTCCCTGGGCATTACAGTAACACAAACAATAATGAACTAAGAACTAATTGCATTAAGAATTTATGGGGAAGGGTGACGGGGAGGAAGGATGGTACTGTGGTTAAGGTATAGCAGTAGCAGCAGCAGATTGATGTGTTCCAGGTTAAGGACATCCTGTATGACTTTGAGGAAGTCACATAAGCCGTCTGTGCCTTGATTTCCTCATCTGTGAAATGGAGATAATATCCATCTACTTCACCGAGGAGTTATGTAATCCATTGAATTCACATTATAAACTGATATTTTTCTAATTAAGGAGTACTGTCAGCAATACTAGTCACTTGAAATAATTGCCTAATAAGAATATTCTTCTCCATTAGTTTTGAAGGGAAAAATGTTTCTCGTAGTAATTACGACAGATGCTAATGACTTGACTTCACAATTAGTTGATGAGATCATATATTCATTATCTTCATTTTCATTTACTTATTATTTTGTAAACAGATTATAGATGTCAGCACATAACAAAAATGAATGGCTTTTGGTGTATTTTCAAGCTTACACCTAAAACTTTGCAGGTCTAAAAGCATCCAAGCTTCGTTTAAAACATGCTTGGTCTTGTATTTATTTCATGATAAGGAGATAGTATAATGCAGTTTAAATCATTTTTAGAATTCTTTTTAGTTAATCAGTTTTTTTCTGGATGCTTGGAGATGAGTGTTTCAGGGGAATTGCTTTTTGTACCCTCTATTATGAAAGTCAGCAGAAAAATATTGTTTTTGGCTACTGTCCTGATTAACCCAGACATTTTAATGTGTGTTATGATAGGTCATTTGATGGATAGTCACCTGTTCCCTGTGATCAGCTAAAACTTGGCCACTTGGGTTGAACTTTAGTTGCTAGATGCCATAATTTCCCATCTTTTGCTTGATTAATGTTTCCTTTTGTGATCTAAAGGGGAAGTGTCTGGAGGTTTCCTTCTCTATACAGCAACTAGCCTGGATTAGTGGGAAGGTTTTTCTTTTTTTAATGGAGAAAAACTTATGGTGAAAAACATAACATATGCATTCAATGTAAGTCACTAAACCACTTCTTGATTTGACAGGAAACAAGAATTACACAGTTAATTTGTTCAGAATGATCCTAAAATGTGCTCTCAGCTTTATATATAAATTAAAATGAAAACCTCCCTGGTTTAATTTCTACTTGTCTCAGTGGGTTTCTGGTTTTCCTTTACAAACAAATGTATCTTCTGGGGCACAGACAGTGGTCATTATTATAAAGTCAGCATTTACCCACAGCAGAATCCAAGATTTTTGTAGTTTTCTAGGGGGCTCTTGGTTCATTCTGTGGAATTTAATTGAGAATTTTGTAGTGTGGTCAAAAAACCTATAGAGAGGATATTGTACTCTACTAAATTCTCTAGGGCTTAAGAGTAATTTCTCTACAACTCTTACATTTTTCTATATCCTCTTCTTGATTTCATCCCTATTAAATTCCACAGGACTTTCAATTTTTTAATGAATAACATTAATGCCCTCTGCCAGATATGGTGACAGCCAAATACTTGGCATAAGATAAATTCCTTTGTGGTAAAATAGCTAATAAATGCATCCGATGAAGTGAGGTGTAGCTCACGAAAGCTTATGCTCAAATAAATTGGTTAGTCTCTAAGGTGCCACAAGTACTCCTTTTCTTTTTGCTAATAAATATTGTTACACACAAAGGCCCTGATCTTGAATTGCAAACCACTAGCTTAGACCCATGCCCTTATGTGCAGTTCTGCTGACATCAATGGGGCTTCACATGGATGCTGGGGTCTGAACTAGTATGTATTGTTAAAGAATCACTTCCGGTATGTAATTACATACTTCTCTATCCGTCTGATTATGTTAAAGGCACAGTTAGAATTTACTGCCTTTCCCTTTTGCTGAGTATTTTTTTCTTAATACTTGGAGATCCTGATCTTCCTCCTGCTAAAGTCAAAGGCAAAACTCTCGTTGATTTTAATAAGAAGAGAATGTTTGTCTGTCTCTATTGCTTTATATACAAAGACCCCATCCAGGGTGCTGTTAAAAAGGTTAAAACATAATTTGGTAGACGAAAGGACCGCAAATGAATATTCCAAGCCCTTCACATCAGTCTATTTCCAGAGTAGGAAAATTACAAGAAAACAGATGTTCTTCTTGATAGCCCAACTGCCCTATCTCTCTAGCAATTTGCATATATAGATAGAGGCCTAATATTCAAATGTGCATAAGTGGCCTGAGTTTCAGAGGTGCTGATTAGTCACAACTCCCATTAAAGTCAACATATAAGAAGCACCTCTGTAAATAAGGCTGCTTTTAATTGGGTGCCCTGGTCAAAGCCCATTACAAAGACTTCCAGTGGGTTTTGGATCTAGGTGCCTAAGAGCCAGTTTCTGATTCCCACTCACTGGTAATGAAACGCAATATAAATCTATGTATGGACTGAGGAACCCATGTTTAAATATTTTAGACATAGGTATTGAGTCCAAGTTTGAGATGGAATTAAAACTCAGAGATGAATGCGTTGAATCATTAAAATAAACAAAGCCTAGTAACAGGAGAATTGTAACAAGAACAAAGAGTCCATAAAAAGTGACAAGGTGGAACACTGATGAGATAAGGAATGAATCCTCCTGTGTACTTATTGCTGTGAGATTATTTGATGACTGAAAGGATGACCTCTTTTTACAAGGTGTGGCAAGAAAGTATGAAACTAAACACTAATCCACTGTTACAGAGATAATAATTTCCACCTGAAAGTGGCAGAATCATCCCTTTGTTGCTAAATAGGTTATGCTGGTGTCTGTCTTATATTTGTAAATTCTGTATAATTTGTTGATGAGTCTAAATCTGCCATAAACGTAGGTGTTCACTCTGCAAGGTCTTTTCAGTAGTTTTAGAAAAGCTGCTAGTGTCTTGTCCCTTTCAAAGGGCCTACATTTTTACTCCTATTTGCACTGCAGAGCCAATGCAAGGAACTGGATTCTATTTTGCCTCATGCACCATTTGTGGCTATATTAGCTAAATTCTGATTGCACAAAGTTTGAGCATGGTTTTCAGATGCCAGCTTAAGTTTTCAGTGCTGCAGGTAAGAAAACTAATCCTTTAATTTGACAAATGAGCAAATCTGATGTGGCATATCCCAGAAAGAGAATACATATGGAGCCCAGTTTCACAGAGTCACTTGGATGAGCATAACTACACTTTAAGGCCCTGATCTTGCAAGGTCGTGAATGCCTTCAGCTCCCATTGACTCCGACCTCACTGGATCAGGCTTCAGTCCTCAATCACTCCTCATTGGTTGATTGCGATAGGCTTCCAGGTGCGTCTCAGGATCAGATGCTTGGTGACATGGCAGTTGGGAGGGAGAAGGCAATCAGTTCATTGTGTAAGGTGTGTCAGTTGGTCCAAGGAGAGGCAGTTCTGAGAACAATAGTGATTTTATTGGCAATGACGAACGGTTGTTTAGGAGCCAGGATAAATGGAATCCAGTGATTCATCTGACTTGTATGAAGCTGTCTGCTCATTTGGTTATATTTTCTGTCACTCAATCACCTACAAAATGAGGTGTGTTGCAAAGCACAGAGGAGAGCTCTGTCCCATAGTCATTGAGTTATCTTCTGCCCTTTCCGGTGAGATCTTGTGACAAATCATGTTACCATGAGTCATTGTTCCTTTAAGGAAAAAATAGCTCATAACTGGCAGGAACTTGCCGTGGGACACCTAAGTAGCATTGTATTATCTATGGATAACAATGCCATTAATGCATGCAATCACTAAGGCATCATCAAGTGGATATATAATTCTGGATTTAGGGCATTGTGTCTGAGTGGTATGTTTATCTTTTGTGTCAGATCAGGTTTTTATCTCAGTACCATCAAGCAGGGTCTCAGCTTATTGTGTTTGTATTAAAAGGTTTGGGTTTCAGCCTACTTCACAAGCATAATCATGAAACTGGGAGAGTGGGAAATGAAGGAATGTTCCCTGGAAATGAATTATGTTCTGAGATCACACAAATGTCTTTTCTTTCCTCTTATCCAAATCCACCATGAACATCTCTGCTCTCATCTTCTGTCTTTGGAGTTACAATATGCCCTAAAACTAGAAAAGCCTCTATGGTGGGTTATTGTGTCTTTTCATAGTCCTGGATCAAGTGTTCTCTCAGTCTGGGGGTTGTGAGGTCCAGGGGGCATTACAGCTATCCTCCTTTTCTTTTTGGCTACATGGGACGGGGTCCTGAAACTTTTATCTGTTGTAACATGGGGTCATATTGTATAAAACATCGAGAACCACTGTCATAAGTTTCTGGGGCAGGGCCTGACTTTTGTATTGCTTTCTTCTATATTGGGAGTGCATGTGTCTGTCATACTTCCTTCTCATTTCCCCCATAGTAGGTGGTCACTGTGTAGTGAGTTGTTTAGGGGTTATTATTCTTTTATGATTTACCACATAAATTGGGACTTTTATGGGCTACATCAGTTGATCATATTTTATTGATAATGCATCCATACCCATCTACTCTTCCTTCTCTTTAGGAGGTCTTGTTTCTATAGTAAAGGAACTGGGAATTGGAAGTTCCGACACTCAGGTGGCCACTGAAGTGGAGCTATGCCGATTTACACCAGCTGATGATCTAGGTTAAAATGAATTTTTGAGTCACATGAATGTGACTTGGGAAAGTTTCTCATTTCTTAATATTTTCTAGCTAGTTTATGGACCTTCCTATACCTGAGACTAGAATTGTTTCAATTTTATATCTTCTTTTTGACATGTATCCCAAAATGGGAAGTATATCTTGGGACTTAATTTTAGAGTGATAATACTTCATCACAGCACTTTCATTTTTTCCCCTAGCTCATTTGAAATTCAGGGCCAAATCTTTTAATCTCTGGTGTTTACCTAAAGAGTGGACTTCCCAAAATGTATTCAGTCAAAAGAGATGCATCTGGCTTTTGCTGCACTTTTTTCATGTACCCCTGCTTAGTACCGCAGTAACCTTTGTGATAAATCTTGATTAAGGCTTTATTATCCTTCATAATAGAGTATTTTTCTTTTAAAAGAATTAAAAGCGAGAAAACATGACATGCTTTTTTATGGGTAATGTGATATTTTTCCAGCAGAAGCTTGGGGATTTTTGATAAAGCCCTCAGGCAATTGTTCTGGTGGATTTAGAGGTTTTCTTGGTCTCTTGTATGGTTCTGCTGTTGATGTATTGTTTACAATAACTTCCTTGTTCTTCTGTAATTTTCCTTTGACTTGCCTTTGATACTAGCAGACTTGTCCATTCTTATCTGTTTGTATGGGTTTATGCAAATTTCTCTTACATCCTTATACAAGTCCTTTCAAGTTTTAAAAGTTTCTTCCTCATGCCCACTTGCATTACTTTTAATACATGCATAATTATCTAGTAGCCAACCATATATTGGGCACAAAAGTCTTGTGCAAAGTCACTTTTCTCTGTGAATCAGAAATATCCTGTCCCATCTCTGTCCTTACTTTATATTTATTTGTTAATAGGCTTTCCTATGGTGCTCACCATTGAAGAATCTGAACACCTCACATATGTTAATGAATTTGTCCTCCCAACATCTTTATAACATGGTTAATATTATTATCCTCATTTTACAGATTGGGAACTGAGGCACCAGGAGATATAAAGTGACTTGCTCAAGGTCACATGTGAATTCTGTGGCAGAGTCAGGAACAGAACCCAGCTTTCTTGAGCTCAGTTCTGTGCTTTAACCACTAGATAAACCTTCCTCTTTCAGTAAAGTAATTGTTTGGTGGAATTATATTGCCAGTGGTATACCTGGATTTAGACAGGCATTAATTTTGCACTGGCTTGGGCTGATGGGGGTGAAATCTTGCTTACCATGCATGTGCAGCAGAATTCTTGAATCACATAGGAAATCTGCAATCCCTCTGTGACACTGAGCACAGCTTTATGGGAGCTGTCTGTGGCCCAAAGCAGACGGGGCGGTAAGGATGGAGGCAATAGATCTATAACTGTGTGGGAGCCTTTGAAGGTATCTCCTCAGCCCTGAATGAGGTGAGCTGCAGTAGTTCTTATGGAGAAACTCTACTTGTCTCTGTAAAAAGAAAAGGAGTACTTGTGGCACCTTAGAGACTGTATGCATCCGATGAAGTGAGCTATAGCTCACGAAAGCTTATGCTCTAATAAATTTGTTAGTCGCTCAGGTGCCACAAGTACTCTTTTTCTTTTTATGGATACAGACTAACATGGCTGCTACTCTGATACTTGTCTCTGCTTTCTGGTGAAGGAGAGTCATTCTCCCACAGCCCTCAGGAGGGCATCAAGCAGGTGCTGAAGAAAGGAACTGGTCTTTCATTGAAGGAAGTATCTTAGTTTAAATTCTGCACAATGTTTTTACAAAGGAAGATTTTCTTTTTATTCCATACAGATTCTTCAAATGTAATTAAGTAATAAACTCTGAGGCTATCAAACCACGCACCATTTTGTTTAACATTGATTTGCTTTTGCAAATTCATATGACACGAAAGGCCATGTTAAAAATCCTAGCTTCTTGTTTGCACAATTACCAAGTAAACTATGGATACACATACAGGAATAGTTCATTAGGGTATGCCTTTGGGTTACTTTACTGAATGTTTGTGTTAACTTCAATTCTACAAAATCTATACACTCATACAAATAAGGATGAAAACTGTGGGTAAAATTAGTTTGTTTTAATATAAAAAAATCACTATTTTCATCATCTGATTCTATTAGTAATAGGACAGGGGAAGATAATTTAATTAACAGTGTAAAATATGCATAACATAGATACCTGTAATTTATTAAATCAACGTTTCTTTCTATGTATATTTCAGAAAAATATACTTGTTATGTTTTGTTACAGTGGTTTTTGTTGGATGGTTTTGTAAATATAATTCTGGCTAGATTATTATGCTGATGTCAAATGAAAAGCCATAGGCAATCCAAATTGGCTATCAGCACCACTAATGCTTAAATTCCCATAAAAAGGAAAAGGGATACACTATTTATTCAACTATTTTTGATGTGCAATGGAAGGCAGCCTGCTTGTATGCTGGATACATTCCACACACTTTACTGCTATACATAAATACACTCTATCAAGCCTCAAAGGAGGACTTTCATTCTGGGGAAAACCATAAATATATCAGATTTAAAATTTAAACCCACTCACCTTTTGTCTGTTTTCATAGATTCATTTCCCCTTTTGCTAATTATCAAAGGTATTTGATTGCACATTGGAGCTTATTCTGTAATAGTTCTCAGTTCTAAAGCTTCCTTCAAGCATTACTCATCATTACTGTAGTCCTATTAAAATAAATGGACCGGATTCTCCTTTCACTTACAGAGATGTAAATCTGGAGTAATGGAGTAATGCCACTGAAGTTGATGGTGTTGTTATGGGCTTGATGCAGAAACAATGTGGTGAAATCCTATGGCCTGTGTTATTCAGAAGGTCAGATTAAATGATTATAGTGGTCCCTCAGGCCTTAAAATCTACAACCCTGTAAGTTCCAATGTTGTAATATAAGTGTAAGTGAGATGAGATTGAGGGCCAGTGAGTCTAATTCTGATCTCAGTTAAAATGGAGTAAATCTGGAGTAATTCCACTTAAAATAAAGGAGTCACTCTGAATTTATTCAGGTTTAATTGAGAACAGAATTTGACCCAATGGGATTACTTGTTTCAGAAACATCAACTTTGTATGCTTAAGGGTTGCAGGCTTGGTTCTAATAGTATGCTTTTTCAGAGCCCAGCCTTTCTTCCTACCTGATCTTGCAGTGAAGTAATAATGTTAGGGTCTCCTGTCAGTAGCTACTCCTTTGCAAATATGGAACAACTGTACTTACATCAATGGCAATTCTCAAGATTTACAGAATGTTACTGAGAGCAGAGTCTAAAAGGCTCACTCCTTCAGGTTGGTTAGAATACTCAATTCACACTGAATTCTATGGGAGTTGAGCTTGTGCTCAGCAGATCACTGAAGGCATTTTACAAAACTGGGACTTAAGGCAACAGGAGATTTGGGTCTGAAAGAAATGCAGAATTGGTCCCAGAGGCAGAGTTACAGAGAACTTTGGATTACATATGTTATCCCTGTAACATTATTGGTGCCTCTTCTCCGAAGGACAGAAAAAATTGAGATTGCATAAAAGTACATTTGGAAAGAATTGTCTATTTACTTATTTGTCACTCCTGAATGTTGCAAAACCTATTTAATTGTGATACGATGACATTTCTTTCCCACCTGGATTCCTCTTGTGCTCTAGATGAATCTGTACCCACACACAGATCCCCAGCTACGATCAATGGTCTCCTTTGCCATTGCCACAAATACTACTTTAAAAAATCATATGTTATAGCTCTAGTGCATATTCCATGACCTTTTGAATGACTTCTAGTTTTACTTTTACTAGGAATAAAAGTTTGGCTAAGTTTAGAGTACAGAACAATCTAGTAGGGGTTGGATAAAAAGTGACAGAAGCCAAGAAATTCAAAGTTAAGGTGTAGACACTGACCTTAACCTGCCCTTTTGTATTTACGTATTGCAGAATACATGTAGCAGTGAGTGATGTTTGTAGTGTAACATGGCAACTTAAGAAATTAGTATATTATTATTTGTGTTGTAGGAGTGGGTAGGAGTACCAGTCCTAGGCACTATACAAATTCAGAACAAAAAGACTGGTCTGTGCCCCAAAGAATTTATAATCTCGGTTTGAGTCCTAAGACTGAATGTCCTTGGGTTGTGTCAGAGTTTGATTTTTACTCCAATGTAGTTTTTCTTTTTAATTTGAAAGTATCTATGTTCAGATTTGATAACTTAGTAAAATAGCAAACTTAATGGATTGCATTAAACACTCGTCTCATGTAGCCTTTGTGAAATTAATTACAAGGACATTGAAATGCTTCCATCCTGATCTTATTTTTCAGCAAGCACATTTTCTTCAGTTATGTATTAAAATGTAAGTAAAATAAATGTGTGAAAGAGTATTTCTGCCTTGAAGGACCAGCAAATAAGATTATATGGCGAACCCTAATATCCCCCCTCAAATAAAATAAAACCAAACAAATAAAAATAGATTCCAATATCCTAAATGGATTTCCCTCTTTTAATTATTTTGTTCAATTACTATTTTCTTTCTTGTAATGCTGTGCAGTGATCTTTTTCTTTCTGAAGGCAAAGAGTAGTATTAATATGGAAATTTCCCCTTTTTTAGCTATGAACATTTTTCCTGGTAGGAAGAATGGGTTGGTGAGTGCAAGTGGACATACCTTCCAGCAGTACTTCCTAAATTTTTCCATACCATGCCATCATCTTACAAGAGAAAGTAGTTTCAGAACCCCCTGTCATAAGTTTTGAGACTTCATACAGCTATACACAGAGAGGTGATTCATGACTCCTGAAACATGTTCACATGACTCTCAGGTTTAGAATTTAAACGCCTTAAAGTATTTGGATGAAAGTAGACAAAACCCAAAATTTATGTACAATTGGTGCCTGCACAGGGTCATCAAATATCTACTGGACAGTAGAACTGCGTGAGGAATTAAGCAATTGTCTTGTCCTTAGCTAGTCTTACTTTTTAAGGTTGGGTGTTTCCACTAAAGCTGGTGTTACAGGATTGATTTCAAAGTGGCATTCAGATGTTCGGGGCTGACAAAAAAGCAGTTTAACAGGGTTCATAGGATTTTATTCAGTGTTTGAATTAAAAAACACCAACAATCCTACCTACGTTAAATTTAAGTTACAAAAAGAAAAAAGGAAAAACCTCCTCAGTTATCTATACTAATGCTATTTCAGAGTAACAGCCGTGTTAGTCTGTATTCGCAAAAAGAAAAGGAGTACTTGTGGCACCTTAGAGACTAACCAATTTATTTGAGCATAAGCTTTCGTGAGCTACAGCTCACTTCATCGGATGCATACTGTGGAGAGTGGGGTGGGGGGAGGTATTTTTTCATGCTTTGTGTGTATAAAAAGATCTTCTACACTCTCCACAGTATGCATCCGATGAAGTGAGCTGTAGCTCACGAAAGCTTATGCTCAAATAAATTGGTTAGTCTCTAAGGTGCCACAAGTACTCCTTTTCTTTTTACTAATGCTATTGTTTTCATTTTTTATTATCTTGCTTGTGACATGCCAATGCGAAACAACTGTAGATAGTCAATAAGGATTTTAATTGCAAAGATTTCCTGTGACGTGAGTGTTAATGAATGTCAAAGCAATAACACAAAAGACATTACTTGTTTAATGATTGATAGAACAAGAAAAGCGTGAGGTCTTTTGCAGGATAAATGACTACTGTTCTGTGTTCCTTTACATTAGCAGTATCAACACTTAGATCACATGGCAGGAGATAATGGTTCTAGAGATAAAGTGCAGAATCACAATCTGTTATACAATAACAGCCACGTTAATGATAATTAATGTGAGTTTCTTTGGATAGTCTCATACTTGTCAGTGTTGGGCTATGGGGACAAACACTTTGCTATCGACTTAAATGGGGGCAGGATAGGGTCCTTTGTTTGCCCTACTCTTTTATCCTTTGGCATTAACTCTGCTACACAGATATTGGACATGAAAGCTTTTACTAGACAGCTATTCCAACTGGGCACACGCGGTCAAATTTTGCACATAGCAATGGTAATATCCCTCAATGGCTCAGAACAGTATTAAGCAGTTTTATACATACAATGTAATGGTTACACTTTAAAATAAAATTTAGAAACACTTTGGGCTTGAGCCAGAAATGATCAATGCCACAACTCCCATGGAAGTGCTCAGCATTTTTCCTTTTACTAATAATTATTAAACACTTAATAGGAATGGCAATAGAAGGGACAGGTTCTGGCCAGTTGTCCTGTTGGTGCACATGTGGGAGGGTGCTAGCATGCATGGCTAACCAAAGTCCAATTTCTCCTAGTGCTCCTGAACTGAAGCAGAGCATTGTGAGGGGCAGGCCAGTAGCCCAAACCTCACCTCCCCACAGAATTGGGCAAGAAGTCCATGGAAAAGTTGTGTAGCTTTGGTTTTGGTTTATATACTTTTTTACTCACTGGGTTTCACTGGACAAAATGAAATCGGTAACTTTTAACCAGTTCTCTGCATTGCCTGAAGTTTCAAGTGGCTCTGGGAACTCTGCCACGTGAGCAGCTGTCTCAAAACTCTTGTTAACTATGTAACAGTCCTTGTTGTGAAAATCATTTAATGGTTTGGCAAAAATTTGAGGAAGTCAGAAAAAATATGTGATGAAACTTGGTTGGTTTTATTACTGGCTTTGAACCCTCGAATTAGCTGAGCGACGCATGGTCCCAGGTTTCAAAATACAGCACTAGTCACTAGCTGTTTTCTCCATTTTGAAAATTGTGTTGGTTTACAGCAGTCTGTGCTGGGCTCTTTGGGACAGGGACTGTCTTTTTGTTCTGTGTTTTTATAACGCTGAGCACAGGGTCCTGGTCCATGAGTGAGGCTTCTAGGTGATACGATAATAAAATAATAATAATAATAATAACAGTAATGTGAACTGCTGATTTGTAGCTGTGCTAGAGGATGGATGGGCTTTTCGTTTAAAATTATATTTTATGTTAAAACTTTCTCCAAAGATTATCTTTTTGAGCTAGAGCTTCTAAGGCTTTGGTGTAGTCTGCAGGTTAAATATTTGAAGGTTTTTTTACAAAAACAACATAGCTGTTACTGAGTTCCCTGAACATGACACGGGGATAACTCAACGTGGCTACGTTTTGGAATGTCATACTTGGTATGTACAGTGCATCGTGCTGTGGGAGGAGTACAGCATTTGTCTCCTTTTAAGAAATTAAGTTTTGAAATAGTCAACCTATGGGCAAATTAATATTGCCTATTAAGCATGTCCGTGTATATCTGCTTATGGCTCCAGGGCATGTAAATTACAAACAGTTAGAGTCCCTCAGATATTGAAAGAGTGGATGAAAGTAGCTCTAAATGAGCCTAAGTTACACATCTCTCAATTTGGTCCTATTAGTTTGAGTCTACAGGGGGTAAAGCTCCTATTGACTTCAATGGAGCCAGAATTTCTCGTAGGAGTCTGAGTTAGTATAACTTACACTTCCAGTCCTGACTGTGTGTATAAGCTACACCAGCTCCCTCTAGATTTTCTTACACTTGCATAACTCTGCCCCAATCAGTACTAGGTAGGGAGGAAAATGGGCTACCATTACATGGCAGCAAGAATGGTATCAAGGGAAGCTAGTGTGTTTGGGTGCCAGAAGCAGACAGACGGAGCAGGCAGCAGAGGAAGACTTAGAGTATTGGGAAGAGGCTGGGCAGATGTCTTCCCAGTTGGGTGAATTGAAACCATTAAAAAAATCCAGTTTCAATTGAACTGTCAAACTGGAACAGTTCTGGTAAACTGGCCCTTCAGGTCAAATTAGTTTTGCATTTATTTCACTCACATTTGAAAAAAGACAGAGATTTATCTGGGATTTAAATAAGGTCCATTAAAGTCAACTGATTTTGTTATGTGTTATGTATTCGAACAATTTACCAGTCATTCTAACTAACGTACTTTTATGGCCATTTTCTTTTATGGTGTTGGGTCTACACACAATGCACAAATCTCTAAAGTCAAATTTTAATCTTAGATGTGTGTGCTTCCACAAAAATCTGAAAAATTTCAATGAAAATAAAAATTTTTGCAAAAGCCTGTGTCTCTTTGAAAAGTTGTTTTCCATCAGAATATTTTGATGGAAAATTTTTGACCATCTCTATTCGAAAATATAGCAGGAGATGTCCCCATCAGAATATGGGGAGGGGGAGGGCGAGAGAGGAATGCAAACATCACTAGCTAAACCGAATCCGGTATGAGATTTGTTTTGAATTTCAGCTCTCCCCAAATCTTTAATATTGAAAGTGAACCCGGTGGATTTCGATACTCATTCCACAAACTTAATAGTGTGGGATCATTTTATTTCTTTATTTCATTCTTTTTTAATCAAAATGTCCATGAAACATTTAAAATACACTTGTCAGTGGTTAAGAGAAACTAAAATTAAGATCTATTGCTCTGGTACCTGTCATTTCTAATTTAAGGACCTGGTCCCAGATTTATGGAAACACTTAAGCATGTGCTTAACATTTCGTAAGTGCTTAAATCCCATTGATTTTATTGAGATTTAAGCAGTATTTAAATGCTGTTGTGTATAGGGATGTTTTCCTTAGTCAGGACCCTAATCCTAAAAGGCATTGGGCACCTGAAAATTCAGCTGACTTGTTGAAGTCAGTGGGCAGTGCAGTTGCACAACATCTCACAGGATCAAATCCCAGATTATCCAAAGACTTACTTTTACCTAATTCAATCTTCATTTTAGCCTTGTGCAAGGAGGAAATTCTAGAAGACATGGATTATACTAGGACATTTAGTATAATAAGTACCAAGAATAGATTTGTACAAAGCTTGGTAGATTTGTACCTGCTGAAGCAGTAACAGCAATTCTTGTTATGAGAGCATGTTAACGCGTTAATGAAATGCACAAAGCAAAGAGGTTCATCTATATAAATGGGTAATTTAAATAATGAGGAAGAGGAAAGGATGTGGTTCAGTGTCAGTACTGATTAATTAGGACATAAAATAACCTTCCTAACTGCATTGGCTGCTTCCACTGTAACTTACTCTATTAGTGGACAATGGAGTTAATGCAACTGACAGTATAATTACAGGTTAAAAGAAAAGGAGTACTTGTGGCACCTTAGAGACTAACCAATTTATTTGAGCATGAGCTTTCGTGAGCTACAGCTCACTTCATCGGATGCATGCCATGGAAACTGCAGCAGACTTTATATACACAGAGAATATGAAAAAATACCTCCTCCCACCCCACTGTCCTGCTGGTAATAGCTTATCTAAAGTGATTATCAGGTGGGCCATTTCCAGCACAAATCCAGGTTTTCTCACCCTCCACCCCCCTACACAAACTCACTCTCCTGCTGGTAATAGCCCATCCAAAGTGACCACTCTCTTCACAATGTGCATGATAATAAAGTTGGGCCATTTCCTGCACAAATCCAGGTTCCCTCACCCCCTCACCCCCCTCCCAAAAACTACACACACAAACTCACTCTCCTGCTGGTAATAGCTCATCCAAAGTGACCATTCTCCCTACAATGTGCATAATTAAGGTGGGCCATTTCCAGCACAAATCCAGGTTTTCTCACATCCCCCCCACCCCCACCCCCACACAAACTCACTCTCCTGCTGGTAATAGCTCATCCAAACTGACCACTCTCCAAGTTTAAATCCAAGTTAAACCAGAACATCGGGGGGGGGGGGGGTAGGAAAAAACAAGAGGAAATAGGCTACCTTGCATAATGACTTAGCCACTCCCAGTCTCTATTTAAGCCTAAATTAATAGTATCCAATTTGCAAATGAATTCCAATTCAGCAGTTTCTCGCTGGAGTCTGGATTTGAAGTTTTTTTGTTTTAAGATAGCGACCTTCATGTCTGTGATTGCGTGACCAGAGAGATTGAAGTGTTCTCCAACTGGTTTATGAATGTTATAATTCTTGACATCTGATTTGTGTCCATTTATTCTTTTACGTAGAGACTGTCCAGTTTGACCAATGTACATGGCAGAGGGGCATTGCTGGCACATGATGGCATATATCACATTGGTGGATGTGCAGGTATACGAGCCTCTGATAGTGTGGCTGATGTTATTAGGCCCTGTGATGGTGTCCCCTGAATAGATATGTGGGCACAATTGGCAACGGGCTTTGTTGCAAGGATAAGTTCCTGGGTTAGTGGTTCTGTTGTGTGGTATGTGGTTGTTGGTGAGTATTTGCTTCAGGTTGCGGGGCTGTCTGTAGGCAAGGACTGGCCTGTCTCCCAAGATTTGTGAGAGTGTTGGGTCATCCTTTAGGATAGGTTGTAGATCCTTAATAATGCGTTGGAGGGGTTTTAGTTGGGGGCTGAAGGTGACGGCTAGTGGCGTTCTGTTATTTTCTTTGTTAGGCCTGTCCTGTAGTAGGTAACTTCTGGGAACTCTTCTGGCTCTATCAATCTGTTTCTTTACTTCTGCAGGTGGGTATTGTAGTTGTAAGAAAGCTTGACAGAGATCTTGTAGGTGTTTGTCTCTGTCTGAGGGGTTGGAGCAAATGCGGTTGTATCGCAGAGCTTGGCTGTAGACGATGGATCGTGTGGTGTGGTCAGGGTGAAAGCTGGAGGCATGCAGGTAGGAATAGCGGTCAGTAGGTTTCCGGTATAGGGTGGTGTTTATGTGACCATTGTTTATTAGCACTGTAGTGTCCAGGAAGTGGATCTCTTGTGTGGACTGGACCAGGCTGAGGTTGGTGGTGGGATGGAAATTGTTGAAATCATGGTGGAATTCCTCAAGGGCTTCTTTTCCATGGGTCCAGATGATGAAGATGTCATCAATATAGCGCAAGTAGAGTAGGGGCTTTAGGGGACGAGAGCTGAGGAAGCGTTGTTCTAAATCAGCCATAAAAATGTTGGCATACTGTGGGGCCATGCGGGTACCCATAGCAGTGCCGCTGATCTGAAGGTATACATTGTCCCCAAATGTGAAATAGTTATGGGTAAGGACAAAGTCACAAAGTTCAGCCACCAGGTTAGCCGTGACATTATCGGGGATAGTGTTCCTGACGGCTTGTAGTCCATCTTTGTGTGGAATGTTGGTGTAGAGGGCTTCTACATCCATAGTGGCCAGGATGGTGTTATCAGGAAGATCACCGATGGATTGAAGTTTCCTTAGGAAGTCAGTGGTGTCTCGAAGGTAGCTGGGAGTGCTGGTAGCGTAGGGCCTGAGGAGGGAGTCTACATAGCCAGACAATCCTGCTGTCAGGGTGCCAATGCCTGAGATGATGGGGCGCCCAGGATTTCCAGGTTTATGGATCTTGGGTAGTAGATAGAATATCCCAGGTCGGGGTTCCAGGGGTGTGTCTGTGCGGATTTGATCTTGTGCTTTTTCAGGAAGTTTCTTGAGCAAATGCTGTAGTTGCTTTTGGTAACTCTCAGTGGGATCATAGGGTAATGGCTTGTAGAAACTCGTGTTGGAGAGCTGCCGAGCAGCCTCTTGTTCATATTCCGACCTATTCATGATGACAACAGCACCTCCTTTGTCAGCCTTTTTGATTATGATGTCAGAGTTGTTTCTGAGGCTGTGGATGGCATTGTGTTCTGCACGGCTGAGGTTATGGGGCAAGTGATGCTGCTTTTCCACAATTTCAGCCCATGCACATCGGCGGAAGCACTCTATGTAGAAGTCCAGTCTGCTGTTTCGACCTTCAGGAGGAGTCCACCTAGAATCCCTCTTTCTGTAGTGTTGGTAGGGAGGTCTCTGTGGATTAGTATGTTGTTCAGAGGTATTTTGGAAATATTCCTTGAGTCGGAGACGTCGAAAATAGGATTCTAGGTCACCACAGAACTGTATCATGTTCGTGGGGGTGGAGGGGCAGAAGGAAAGGCCCCGAGATAAAACAGCTGCTTCTGCTGGGCTGAGAGTATAGTTGGATAGGTTAACAATATTGCTAGGTGGGTTGAGGGAACCATTGCTGTGGCCCCTTGTAGCATGTAATAGTTTAGAAAGTTTAGTGTCCTTTTTCTTTTGTAGAGAAGCAAAGTGTGCGTTGTAAATGGCACATTTTCATATTCTCTGTGTATATAAAGTCTGCTGCAGTTTCCACGGCATGCATCCGATGAAGTGAGCTGTAGCTCATGAAAGCTCATGCTCAAATAAATTGGTTAGTCTCTAAGGTGCCACAAGTACTCCTTTTCTTTTTGCGAATACAGACTAACACGGCTGTTACTCTGCAACCTGTCATAATTACAGGTTAGTTAACTGGACCCATTATGACATTTCGTTAATTTCAGGGGTTGTTACTATCTATTCACATATATTTTTCTATTGTGAAAAAATGACAGTAAAACTCTGATAAAAGTTATTTCTTAATCCTGCCATTTCACCACTTGACAGTCATACTTTTTATGATTCCAACATTGTGGAAATCAACCGCATTGATGCTAAAAGCACTGAACAATTCCAGTGTCAGTTGTTTAATGTCACAGTTGATGTAATGGGGAAGCATTGTGCTGTTATGAGTAAGCACATTTTGGCCACAGAGTGAAATAATGAACAGATGTTAACAATAATTGTAATGTGCTAGGTATTTTGTAAGAAAGTTTTATCAAAATGTTTTATTTATTAACTCTCTCAATGTCACACACCCAAAAGAATATAGGCCTGGCTTTGTGATTTAATAGAGCAGCAATATACTGGCAGACAAAATACACCTAAATAGCTATCCAACTAATCATTTACAGTTTACACTTACAGCTGTACAAGCTGTAATAGCTGCCAGTGTGTGTGTGTGTCTTGGCTCACAAAGTTACATGACTTTAGCAATAGAAAGTACACGAGTGCAAAATTAGAAATCTGCATTATAATACATTATAACCGAAACTTCAGATTAGCACAAGGTCTCAAATACGTGTAAACTGGCATAGCTCCATTGAAGCGCTGCCACTGTACTTATATATGTCATCTGAGATTTTGGTAGTATTTTTTATGATTTTTTTCATATAGAAAAAATGAAAAAAGATACTGGTTTTTTTATACAGCATGATCTCTTTGTAAATATAAGCAGCTGAAAACAGAGTGTTCTATTGGGAAGTGTTGGACAACCTTGACTATAAGGGCCAGTTCCACCTATATTCTTATGTAAACATTGGATTGCCTTGTGATTAGGGCACAGGACTGACATTCAGGAGACCTTGGCTGTAGCGCTGCTACTGATCTCCTGTGTGACCTTGAGCATGCTAAAACCTAACAGGGCCTCAGTCTCCTCGCCTATAAAAGGGGGATAATACTTAAAAGGCTCATTCGAGACTAAATTGTTGAATGCTTAAAGAGCATTTTGAGGCCTTGGATAGAAGGTGCTATAGAAAGACAATAAATTATTATTAAGAAAAGCAACAAAGTTTTATTCTTCAAAATAACGAGCCATAATCCATATTTCTATTTCAATGACATTACATTTTTAGTATTAAGTCACTGCTGTTGTATGATATAGAAAGTCACTTTGAATTAAAATGTAGAATGAGGCCATCCATCATGTTAACAATTTAATTACCTCAGTATATATTTTTCAGCATAAAAACCTATTTGTTGTATATCTTATTACAGATTCATTGCCTCAGGACAACAGGGGCTGTCAGTAGGGCAGGTCTTGTGGTTAGAAATGCCAAGATGTGGAGTAGATAAGACATGTAGTCCTTGTGCCTTCTGTTGGGGCCTACTCCATTTCTATGTTTGCTTGAGGCCTTACCTGTTAGATTCCCTGTAATCTTTCTTGCAACAGTGAAATGGTGGCTTGTAAAAGCAATGAAGCGTGACAGGGATATTGAAAGGGTCGAATGAAGTAGAAATGTGATATTTTCTATCTTCTGAGGGCCAGGAAATAGTACTCCTGCTTCTGAGTTGGGATTTGGCATTCACTATCATATTCATTAGAAGAAAGTTGTGGGATTTATTGTTTAGTGCTTATGGAAAAGACAAAGTAAACAATGCATGAGATTTGCCCAGTTGTTTAACCATCTGGTTTTTCAGTGACTGAAGACTAAGCCTTGATGAAACTGGGAGATTATAACTGGTGTGGTGGTTGGGGAGGTGGAGAAAATTTAGTTTATTTAATCAAAGTTTTGCTAGTAAAATTCACAAAATATCCATGTGTCCTTCAGAGACTGAGACAAATTTCATGGTTGGGCTTTTTTTTTTAAGGGGCTGGATAATTTTATGGCCAATAAAATGTGTAGCGGTAAAAGCTATGGTAATGGGAAGGGTAATTAAATGACATATTTCAGAGCACAAGCTGATCAACAGTTGGGGTGAAGAGGAATTCCCATCACCATGTCTGTGTACAGCAGTGCCCAATCTTGCTCTGAATGACCAAGTATGGGCTACAGCTAGATGCAGGATTCTAGGCTTAATTAAATATATGTACATACATACATTCAGGGCCATATTTTTCAGAAGAGCACAACTCCCATTTAGCTAACCAAATGATGTGATCAGATTTTCCACACTCAGCAGCTATTACTGTTCTCATTCTAACATTGCACTCATCAGTGGGAACTACTCGGTGTTGAGCACTTTTGAAAATCTGTCTGCTTCCTTTAGGGGCCTGAATGAGAGCTGAGTTCATTTAAATTCCACCCACTTATGCAGGTGCCTAAAATTGGGTGCTGTTGTGGGATGGGTGTGCTTTAGAATAAGATACTTCAGTGAGCTCTTTGGAAAATCTAGTCTGCGATGTAATGAGTAAAAATCCTTAAGAAATAGGGATAACTACAAAAAATTAAACTAAACAAAAAAAATGTAATTGTTTTACTCTTTTGCTTTCTTGTAAGAGATTCTGTACAGTACACTGCTTTGGTACAACAATAATAGTGATGCCTAGCTCTGGGATAGCACTTTCAATCCATAGGCTTCATGGGGTCTTACAAAGTAGGTCCCTATCATTATCCCCATTTTATAGATCGTGAACCTGAGGCACAAATAGAGGAGAAGTGCCTCACCTAAGGTCACCTAACAGGTCAGTGTCAGAGCAGGAAATAGAACCGCGAGTCCTAGTCGAGTGCTCTATCCAATAGGGCACACTGATTAACAGTCCAGCCTAATCAACCAATTGCATATATAGTACTTGAAACAATCAAACAAAAATTGCTATACTAGTATAGTTTTTTTTGCTATACTACTACATCTTGATCTTGCTATTAGAAAAAGAAATATAATATGAAGATCCCAAAGAGAGAGAGAGGAAAATAAATATTCACTTTAGGGGAAGAAGGTATTATCAGGAGTATAATATTTGAAAAAGGACACTATGAGTTTAATCACTGTTACTCTCTACAGTGAAAAAAATCAAGAGATAGATTAGTGCTGACTGCCTATGAATTAAGTGCCTTTCCTAAATTTGTCTTCATCAGGAGTTTTGCCTACTTGGATCAGTCCCAGAGGGAGTGCAAGATCAGGCCCTAAGATGACTATTTTATGTAGAGGAGTATGCGGTTCTTCACAATAGCATCTATACATTCCACAGAGAAAATCTTCGCTAAGTGTTGAGATTGACATACCATAGGAAAAAAGAGAGAAAACAAATTGACTTTTGTTACATTTTCCTATAGGAATGTGATGACACTCAACTCTAATTTGATTTGTACACAATCCACGTTTTCTGAGACTGTTCAGATATTGCCCCCAGAAAATAAACATTTGTCAAATAGACCCTTAACTATGACCTGAGTGCCATGGTAGGCCATACAATGCTTAAAATCATCCTGTGTTAGGTTCAGACAGGGCCTTGGTTTTGAACATGTGGGGCCAGAATGAGTGAGAAAAAACAGAAGCGTCATATGGGAGTTTCTCTCAGTAAGTCGGAGTAGCTCTGCTGAAGTTGACTGTAAACTCTTAAATGCCAATGTATCTCATGGGAATGGTAAGGCTGGCTTCTTTACATTAGCAATCAAGTATGGGAAAAGCTGTTTAGACCAAGCATCCAGAAGCTTATAAAAAAACCATGAAAAGGGTTAACAGACTACTGTTTATTCAGAAGTTTGATCCAGTCACTAACTGCAAGAGTCATTCAGAGACCTCTGGAGAAGTATGCAGTTCAGGAGAGTTTATGGAGTCTGAGTCTCCCCAGGCTAGTGAGTTCCATATTGCTCTGGAGGAAATTATTGCAGTTGATAACCAGCCAATTTCTAATGCAGAGAGTCTGGGCTTTGGACATCTAGTGGGTCCGTAAGATACCCCACCCCCAACTATCATGATCCCAGTTGTATAGGAGCGAGTTTTCATACAAGCAATATTCGTGCCTCTGAGTATAGGAGTCCTTTGCTGTAAACATGTGAAACCCCAGGATAACAGCACCCCTACTTCTCTTGGACTCAAAGATTTCAAAAGACAGTAGTTTCATCTGCTATGCAAAGATTTCAACATAAGATAAACAGATACCATTGTATCAGATGCCTTTCTGGATAAATGGCAGATTGCCAGAGATACTGTTCATCTTTCTAGATACTTGCATGACCCTGGTCACCATAGTATCTGAGCCCCTCACAATTATTAGTGCATAGAGCCGGCTGGAAAATGTTAGATGGAACAGTTTTAAATAGAAGAATGCAGTTTTGTCATAATCTAATCTAAATATTTTGTGGGAATGTGTTCATTTTAACAAAACTTTCTACAAGAGAAAAGTAAACAAATTGTTTTGACTTCCTGGTTTTGTTTAGATAATGTTGAAACATTTTGTTTTGACTTTTGTATTATTTTAAATATTATATTATATATGGTATATAATATAAAATAGTGTGTTTAATATTTTAATATTATGTAAAAGTAAAACCAAATGAAATGACATTATCAGAATTTTTTTTTTTACTTTACTGAAATGAAGTGCTTCAATGGTACTTAATTTTAAAAAATGGAATTTTTGTTCTATGCAAAAATTTAAAATTGTGCCTTTTTGTTCTGATTTGGAATGAAATTTCTTCTTGAAATTTCCCAAGGAATGAAAATTTTGGTTTCTGACCAGCTCTGTTAATGCATTTTATCCTCACAACACCTTTGTGAGGCAGGAAAGTAATATCCCCATTTCGTAGGTGGGGCACTGACTCACAAAATAGATTGAATGACTTGTTCAAAGTCTGTCATAGAGAAGATCTGTGGTAGAGCTGGGAAATGAATCTAGGTGTCCTAAATTCCAGTCTAGTAACCACTAGTCCAACCATCCTCTCTTTCACCTGGTTTTCCAAGGTAATGCCATGAACATAGTAAAAGCATTTATTGAGTGCAAAGAATGCAAGTTGGGTGGTTGGCCCACACTCTGAAACTTTGTACGAATGATGCTAAAACAATCCTTCCTGAGAGTCAGGCTCACAGTCAGCCTAAAGCTAGTTGGCTATTTTAAGCAATCTTCACACATGCTTCCAAACTACACAGTCTGCAAAGAGAAATTGGCTTTCCAGGAACCAGATCTCCCTGGTTATAGCCACAAAGTGGAACTCCATATAGTGTATGCAGACAAACTGCTTGAGAGCAAAGAGTTTCCAAACATTTTCAGTTTGGAGAAGATGAAAGATGGAAAACTGACTCTGGCACATGGGAGTCTACATGCCACACTGATTCATATTTCTGAGATTGTTTGAATGGGTAGGTCATGAGATACGCTCCTGAGCTACTTGGCTATCTGTTGTGGTATGGGTTGTCAGAACTCTGACAGTCCATCTCAGTATGCAAATACTTCACTGCAGCATCAGGGACATGAAAAATAGACGGTTTTTGAAATGGCTTAATTAATGGGGACCCAGCGCTAAGCTCAGCCACACAGACACGTCTTCTGTTGAAATCCGTCAAAGTGGCACCTGTGTAACTTGGAGTAAGAACTGGGCTCGTGGAATCACAAAAAGGATGCAGAGTAACTTGTCTCCCGGATCCTTACTTCAAATTCTTCCTCTCCAGCTCTGTATTTCATCAAGACAATGCTAGAGCTGATGCACTTCCATCCCTTGCAAACCTCTCCTCTTAGTTCCACTCAGTGGTATTCACCCTGGGAGGCTCTCCATCTGTGCTGAGGATGGTGCAATTATCGGACAGTGGGTGAGGGCTCCTGCCAGAAAATTCAGACAGGATTGTCTTTCTGAAATGCAATCTGCGCTCACTGGATTTGATGTACCAGGGTGATCCTGGATTATTCTCTCCCAGGTTTATTCAGGTTGTCTGTACTAGTGCATTATACTATAGGCTTAATGTTTGCAATGCAGATAGACATGTGCAGGTGAGAGGCCGTGTCATCTAGTGACCTGGACACAAGATCCAGAGTTCTATTCCTGGCTTTCCTACTGACTCGCTGTGTGACCTTAGGTAAGTCACTTCACCTCTCTGTGCCCCTTCCAGCCTCTGTCTTGTCTGTGTAGACTGTAAGCTCTTTGGGGCAGGGAGCATCACTTACGATGTCTTTGTGCACTGCCTGATTCAATGGGGCCCTGATCTAGTTAGGATTTCTAGGTTCTACTGTAATACAAATAATAATAAAGGTCTAATTCATATATTTAGTTATTTCAATTTCACTTATAAATCAGGTATTTACATAGACCTATGGTCAGTTATGAGCTGGGCTGGTCATTTAAATGCATATATACCTGATTTGAATGCATCGTTAACTAAATTTTTGCATGCAATTTATGAATGCAGTTGCACACACATCCCCACATTATTGAATATCATGCCCAATGATACACCAACTGTTGCACAAACCTTTCTGCAGTTGTTCAGTATATACCTAAAACACTGTAGCAAACATGCTGTATTGTTTTAAACTAATCTCTCAGCACTGAATTAGCCAGCATTTTTTAATCAGGCAAATTTGTATTGACATTGTTTAAGCAATTAAATATTCATCTTAGCCAGGTTATGGAATGATACAACAAATACAAATAGTTTTGAATTCATTTTTTCTGGTAAAAAATTGAATACAGTTTTATTCAAACTCTGTGACATGTCTCATTCCTTGGCTTCAGATTTAGCAGCAGACAAAATTTCTGTCCAAGTATTTTGTATAGATTGTACAAAAAAGAGTGAGTGAGAATTTGTCACATCTTTTTATTTCCTGCCACCAAAGATGTGCATAGCATGTCTCATAACACTTGGTAGGAATCCTATCAAAAAGAGTGCCAAATACTCTCCATTATGATCAGTGTATCTGTTTAAGTTTAATGAAACTATTTAAAAAAATAGTTCTGGTTTGAAAAAAGGAGTTCACAAATAAGTTTGATGCAAATGTGTTCCTGATTACATCCCATTACGAAAATGCAATGCGGTGAGCACTTCTTTCCTGAAGAAAGCCCCAGAGCACATGAGACTTGAAGTCTGCAGTCAGCCCAGCAGCCAATGCCAGACCTACTGACCCTGTGGATTTTGCAGCATAGATTCAAAGATAAAGTACCTTTTGGGAGAACAGATACTTTACTGAATAGATTTCAAAAAGGGTTCAGTGTCTGGGTGAGGTTGGCTTAGTTTGCATTTTGTTCCTGCACCCATTCATTCATCCCTAGAAATCTATATATATATACACACACATACACCTATCTAGCTTTCGATCTATTGATCAATAGATATACTGGAAGGGTGGCAGAAAGCAAATATGAAGCAAGTGTCAAACTGCAACATGCTTTGGCATGTTAATCTGTTCCAGGACTTGCTTGTGTGCATCCAAAGAAATGTTGCACATTCCAATTGGTTTCTGGTAAGGCATAGTTATACAATTCATTTGAATCATAATGTGAGTCTTTGTTATTGGTATGAAGTTTGCAGTGATGTGCTGGTGTCTGTGGAAGATGTGAAATTTCTTCATTGTTTCTCAAAAAGGTAAGCCCATGGAAATTAAAGTTCATGTGGTGAAACCATGGTGGCAAAGTTATACAATAGTCGAGGGACCATTGTAAATGCGGTGACTGCTGGACTGGTTTGTATGTCTGCAGATATAAATGTTTCACTTGTTCCTTTGTGAGTAAAGTGACAGCATAAGTAGAAACACACCAGCCATCACTGGAGATGATTGAGCAACTTGTACACACTGGTTTGGGGACTGAGATAAAGAGAAAGGAGGCTTTGTGGTCTGATCAGAAATTATGCTGAAAATGTCATCAACACTTCTTTGGAGAGACAGCAAAGCAAAGGTTGTTGAGTTTCATTATAACATTGTGAAGTTGTGCAAATGCCAATTGTCCCATAGGAGTGCAAATTTTAAAAGCACACACATTTCATGCCACGTGACACCACCCTGAATCATAGTTTAGCTGAGACGAACCAAAGTCAATTAAGCTTATTGTACGCTGAAAGTGATGTAGGTGAAATATATAATTACAGATTTTTTAAAAGTCCCACTGATCTATGAATCTACAAACAGATTGTCAATAACAGGATAAAATTTACAGTGACAGGTTGCATTATTTTTCAACATGCAAAATGGGCTTAATTTTGAAGAAAATAAATAATTATATAAAAAGAAGGGATTTTGCACAACTGATGTTTGCAAACAAAAAAAGTCATTTGTAACAATCGATGTTGGTTTAAAAGTATTTATTATTTTCATATTTGCAATTACTTTGAAGATGGCTTGGGCTGCATTTTCAAAGACTGGCACTTCAGTTGGTAAAGCTGCATTTGTGTGCGGTAGTGGTGACCTGCTCTGTGATTTTAACCCTTTCAGAGGACAAGTAACACAGATACTCAACTTAAAACACCAGGTGTCAGATTCTGATACCCTTATTCCTATTTAATAGTACCTTATTCCACAATTGGTCCCACTGAAGTCAATGGCACTACTCACACAACAGAGTACTACTCAGTGTGAGTTAAGCGTTACAAATCTGGTACTTTGGGCTAGTTCTAACTGAGTTTAGTGGAAATACTCCCGTTGACTGCAGTTGGAGTTGGATGTTGTCCTAAGCCAACACTTCCATTTCTAGGGCAATCAGACACAAGGGCTGCATAGCCTGACCCAATAACTTCATTCCATGGTCTGAGGCCAGCTAGGGTAGTTTCCCCTAGTGCTCTTTTTGTTATAGGTAGATGGTGGTTCTAACAGGAAAGATCAGACCGGACCACACTTTAATGTTGTACCATCCAATATTATTGTATTTAACCTCAAAGTGTTGACTAAGACGACTACAAACAGAGGATTTAAGGCTTTTGGAGGCCAAAAGATTTCCCCAGTTTACATATATGGCCTTTTATTTGTTTGTTTATTGTTTATTTCAGCTTCACATTTTAGCAGGAAGCATTTTATTTATGTATTTATTTGTGTGTTTGCAGTGGCACCTGCTAGGTGCTTTCCTAACACTCTCAAGAATGATGGTCCCTGCTCTGACCTTACACTCTACAGAGCCAGAGATTAACAACAATGATTACTCCTCAAATTCTCCAGATTATTCCTTCCAGAGATCATTTAACAAGCCCTTCTGATAAACACAAGCATATAAGCTTCTGGCATCCATTTGTCATTGGAGATCTCCGGACAACTCCTGGGAATCTAGTCAGTTCAAATCAGGATAGCCATTGTACCAAATTCATCCTAAAGAGCCTATGCCTGCAATTCGTGTCTACCTCAAATTCCCATAGATATCGGTGAGAGTTTTGGGAATGTACAGAATGCAGAATTGGTCTCAAAAGGAGCCAAATCTAAAATCTTTCCATTGTCTTGGAATGGGATTTGAATCAGGTCCAAATTGTCTACTAAATAAAATACATACAGTATGATTAATTTAACATACAATTAGCTGTTTCCCATAAGTAATTAGCAGTAACAGAACTAATAGCTGCCTTGTATATCCCTTTTAAACCACATGTTAGTGCAGCTGCACCCTAGGGGTAGGGGCAGGGCCATTAGCAGATTACTGCCCCTTGGGAACAAAGGCACATTCCCTCCCTGAGGTGATGCAGCTATGAGCTGTTCCTTATTCAGGGCTACAACCAAAAGGACAGTGTAGCCCACTGAGGGAGGTAGCAGTAATCCCAAAATACACTAGTGAAGATTTGCATGGGACCACTCCTCCAATGGAGGTGGATCCTCTGAGTGGCCTCCTCTGCACTGCACAGCCCCACTGAAGTCAGTGGGGCTATGGGACTCTGAACCCGAAGCAGAGAGCTCACAGTTCCCCAGCTGTAGCCACATTGTTTCATAAAGATGGGATTTAATTTTATAGCCTCAGCAACCTGCTAAACTTATTATAATAATAATTAATAATACTGAGAACCAATATAGTGCTGGATTTTGCAAGGCCCTGAGCACTCTGCCCCCAATCCCATTGACGTCAGTGGGGCTATTCCTGTACTTAAAGTTACACGTGTTTAAACACTTTACTAAATCAGGGTTACAGGAATCAGCAACTCACAGGATGTAGTCCATCATGTTTTTCATCATAGACAAAGAGGGAGAAGGCAACACCACTCCACTGTGGATTACCTGAGAGTTTAGGTCTAGTATTCAGATGAACTCTCCATAATTAATGTGGATTAAATCAAGATCTCCGAATGAAATTCGAATCCAATATTGACATTTTTCACTTCAAAACAATAAGTTACTCTATGGTTCCTAAGAATTATTCTTGGGGCTAAAAGACATAAACGGCCGTTGGCACGATGTAAAATTAATAATAATAAAAAAGAATAAAATAACATTAGTAGTTCCAACGGCTTCTTAAACCTCATCTCTTCTTGGTCTACAAGTCTTACTTTAAATATAGTTTCACATTTCTTTTCTTTCTGATGGTTGTTTAAGAAACATAATTTAAACAACACATCTTATATTTACCAAGGAAGTAAATCTACCTGAGTAATTGCTTTAAAGGAATTAGTAAATTACAGTAAACCTGTTGCATGTATTGAGCTATAATCCAAACAACCTTTTTGCATTTGTCTTGAATCAGTAATTTAAAAGATATGATGAATGAGAGAGGATTACAAACAAACAAACAAACAAACATCCAGCTACAAAATCAAGCTGTTTTTGCCTATGCGTTGCCTGTTTTATTTTACATATGTCTGTTCGTTTGTTTAGCATTAGAGCACTAGTGGTGTTACAAAGATACGGAGACCAAGTCCTAGCTTCAAAGGGCTTTCAACATAAATGGATTAAATATAAACAGGTTAGTGGGAAAGGAGAACAGTCGAAACCCGAACGATAGAAAGAAGTTCAGCTTGTGTCATGTTCATTCCATTTTTAATGTATTTCCAGTAGGCTAAGTATTCAGAAGTGCATGGGTGTAGAATTTATAGGTCTCCTTGAAGAAATGTGTTCTCAGGCTAAAAGTGGAATGCATAAGTTCCCTTCACCATTTGTTGCTCTCTCTGGGATATACAATCCCTGGTTCTCCAAAGCTGAGAGAGGAACAAATTAATTATTCATAAATAGGACTAGGTGGACATGGGGGTGGAGGGGTGGGGGGAATCTGCTGAGCTATATGCTCCATCCAAAGGCCAAATGGGTGGAGCTTGGCTTCATCCCATAATACCCCAGGTAACCCAGTTAATCCTATCATGAGCACTTCACTACAGCTGCCACAGCCCTTTAGCGATGACGTTTTGCAAGCAGGGCTCTATGAAAAATGGGGACACAGCCTGGAAGCAGAAGCTGAAGGGGAACAGAGCTGGGCAGCATCTGCCCCATGGGGGATCCCTAGTGGCAGTAAAAGGCATTTTTCCACAAACATTTTAATTTCATATACACCACAGTGAAGATAACACCTGCTCCTGCACAGTCTGAGTTTTACTCTTGTATTGAACTCTTTGTTGAATATATCGATGAAGTATTGGAAGAGAAAAGAACTACATTATTTCCTAAAACTCTGGAAGCATGTTTCCTTAACTGGTAGTCAGACTTTCAGAAATAGCTTGTGTTTGTACTGCAGGATATGCTGAAGAAACTGATGTGCTAATGTTTTACTGGATACCAGTATGAATGTCTCTAATTGATTCACTCTTCATTTTTGGAGAATTTCCATTTTTATATTGAATAGATGCATCTCGAAGCAGAGCTTTCCTCTCATTCCACTGACTGCTGCTTTTTCAATCTTGCCAATCCCTAAGATCAGGCAACTGACTTAAAAAAATGAAATTTAAAATAATAACTTTCACATTCTTTTTATTTGCCTTGTCATATTGGAACACTTACCATTCTGATTTTCAAGCTTTTTTCCAAAACCTTGATTAAAAACACAAAAGTGGAGAATATTAATTTTTTTAAAAAATGTTACTTTTTGTGTGGAAACAGAAGGTGAATATCCAGGCTGAAGGAAAGGGGCTTTCTTGAATTTTTAAGATGCTTGTTTTGAGACACTGTCGTTTCTGTCTCATTGACTAATTGCATGTTGCAATTAAGAAATGATATCTGCATTTCCATTTCCTGATTGCATCAACTCTAATGCACCTAAACTAGAGATTTCCGGATGCTGTACTAACTCATGCTACTGCCTTGGTGTGTAGTACTATGCAACCAAAGGGTTAATATAGCAGGCTTACGTGCAGATTGGGTAAAATAAGAGAAGATCAGTGGTTGTAACCTGCCATGAGTAGAGCCTTCAATCATGCCATTCTCCTGCCAGATTTTGGAAATCTGAGGATCTCTAGGTCTGTGGGTGATGAATAAAACCATAAAGTCCATGCCTGTGGGGTAGGTCTTGTTGGAGTGCATGTAAGTATTATAAAAAATAGCTTGTATTGCTAATTTTTTTACATGCAGTGTTTTACAATACTTGACTCTGGAATGTTTGCTACCAGAGAAGAAATTATGATACCTTTTAAAGATCATATTCTGCCACCTTTAGTCACATTGAGTAACACCTTACTCTGCAAGTACCTGTGTTGAAATCAATGGGACTGCTTGTGGCATCCGTGTGACCTTAAAATACCAGTACAGAGCTGACTTTAGAGCCAGTTTGAATGACCCCTCAAAACACAGAATATTGAAAAGATTTTATTTTGTCCCAGCACAACACATGACTCTAACACACAGGGCTAGGAGTGAAAGGATGAGAATGAGTGGTCTGAAAAATGTTTGCCATGAAACCAGAAGTCAGGTGGAACTAGCTGCCTATGGAAGGTAAGGCTGAGTTTAGCAAACTTTTTGTGCAAATCTGGGCTGATTTATGATTTTGTATCAAAACCACGTGGAATCTGTAGTTTCACTTGACTCTAGGTGAAGCTTGGCGGCTTCAAATGGGTTTCACTTCTTCAGTGGTAGCAGATGACAGAACAAGGAGTAATGGTCTCAAGTTGCAGTGGGGGAGGTTTAGGTTAGATATTAGGAAAAACTTTTTCACTAGGAGGGTGGTGAAGCACTGGAATGCATTACCTAGGGAGGTGGTGGAATCTCCTTCCTTGGAGGTTTTTAAGGTCAGGCTTGACAAAGCCCTGGCTGGCATGATTTAGTTGGGGATTGGTCCTGCTTTGAGCAGGAGGTTGGACTAGATGACCCCCTGAGGTCCCTTCCAACCCTGATATTCTATGATTCTATGATAGGGGCAGTGACCCCTTGGGGCTGGAAGTTGAAGGAAATATTCCAACCAGCCCTTGCAAAGTGAGCCTTGCCAAGTTTTATACAGCTGTATTAGACTCAAGATTTCAGAGTGGCAGGAGGGCAAACTTAGCTAGAAAAATGTTTTGTCTCCTTGTGTCACGTAACCATCTTGGACTGTGTTTTCCCATACAGTCAAGTCATGTTCCACCCATATCCAAAGATGGTGTATGATGGCATAGATCTATGGAAATCTGCTATAACTGCAGTCAAACAATACTGTTTTTGAGTTGTATGCATGCTTGTCCCATTTTTGTTTGTTTGTTTATTTATTTATTCATTCTGCTCTAGTGCCAAAGAGCCTCCATCATGAACCAGGGCCCCATTGTGCTAGGTGCTGTACAAAAATGAAACAAAAGCTGCCTTTCTGCTGTCCTGGGCAGTTTCCTCCCTGGGCAGTTCTTCCTGTCAGTGCCTAGGGTTGATATTTCCAACTTCTTCAGGCTTTCGTAGATGGATAGAATCCAAGACCATTTAGGACCATTGTCATCATCTAGCCTGACCTCCTGTACTACACAGGCCATAGAACTTCCCCCAAGTAATCCCATAGAGCAGATCTTTTAGAAAAACAGCCAATCTCGAGTTAAAAATGGTCAGCAATGGAGAATCCACCACAACCCTCGGTAAATTGTTCCAGTGGTTAATTTCCCTCACTGTTAAAAATTGGTGCCTTATTTCCACCCTGAATATGTCTAGCTTCAACTTCCAGCTGTTGGATTGTGTTATACCTCTCTCTGCTATTGAAGAGCCCATTATTAAATATTTGTTCTCCATGTAGATACTTACAGACTGTGACCAGTTACCCCTTAACTTTCTCTTTGTTTAGCTAAATAGATTGAGCTCCTTGAGTCTATCACGATAAGGTATGTTTTCTAATCCTTTATTCATTCCTGTGGTTCTTGTCTGATCCCTCTCCAATTTTTCTGCATCCTTCTTGAACTGTGGACACCAGGACTGGACACAGTACTCCAGCAGCAATCACACCAGTGCCAAATACACAGGTAAAATAACCTCTCTACTCCTACTCAAGATTCCCCTGTTCATGCATCAAAGGATCATATTAGCCCTTTGGTCCACAGTGTCCCAATAGGTGCTCATGTTCAGCTGATTATCCACCGTGACCCCCAAATCTTTTTCAGAGTTGCTGCTTCCCAAGATAGATTCCCCCCATCCTATATGGCCTAAATTCTTTGTTCCTAGGGTAGTTTACATTTGTTCTCTGAAAAATTCATCTGATGTTTTCCTCGAGGTCATTGTTAAAAATGTTAAATAGTGTAAGGTAAAGAATTGTTCCCTGCAGGACCCCCCTGGAAACATACTCACTTGATGACGATTCCCTGTTTATAGTTACATTTTGAGACCTACCAATTAGCCAGTTTTTAATCCATTTAATGAATATCGTGTTAATTTTATATTGTTCTAGTTTTTCATCAAAATGTTGTATGCTACCAAGTCAAATACTGTAGAGAAGTCAAGCATATTACATCAGCACTATTATTTTTATCAACCAAACTTGTAATCTCATAAAAAAAAGGTATCAGGTTAGTTTGACAGGACTTGTTTTTCCATAAACCCATATTGATTTGCATTAATTACATTACCCTCCTTTAATTCTTTATTAATCACTTCTAGTATCAGTCACTCCATTTTCTTGCCTGGATAATTGATCGATGTCAGGCTGAAAGGCCTATACATATCTGGGTCATCCTGTTTACCCTTTTTAAAAATTGGCACAATGTTAGCTTTCTTCCAGTCTTCTGGAATTTCCTCAATGCTCCAGGACTTATTGAAAATCAGCATTAATGGTCCAGCGAGCGCCACAGCCAGCTCTTTTAAAACTCTTTGAGGCAAGTTATCTGGACCTGCTAATTTTAAAATGTCTAACTTTAATAGCTTCTGTTTAACATTCTCCAGAGATACTGGTGGAATGGAAAGAATGTTATCGCTGTATGATGAGACAATATCATCTGATTTTCCCCCCAAATACAGAACAGAAATATTTATAGCCTTTTCTGCCAGAGGCTGCTTCCTCTCCTCCTCCTGTTGTTCTTCACTTCTCTTCCTGCCAGCTTCCAGATTCAGGGAGGCAGTCCCCTGCAGAGGATGCCTCATCCCTTCCTCTCCTACCTCCTCCAGAGGGAGAGGAAAGAGAAAGGGGTGTTCTACAGAAGGAAGGGAGAGTGGGAGGTGCTAAGTGGGGTGGGATTTGGGGTCTTCTCAGGGAGGAAGAGAAGATTTTAAAAATCTTTGATGGGCAAGGCAGACAGGAATTATTTGGTGGAGGGGGTCTCTTGGCAAGAAATTCTGGGTGGGATGAGAAAAGAGATATTCAGAAGTGAAGGGGAAGAGGAGATAAAGAGAACATAGAGAGAAGTGAGATGTCACTTGGAGGTTCTGGAGTAGGAGTTGCCTGAAGATACATGAAGGTGATTTGGGCCTGCTGGCTACTTTGCAAAAGACTACATTAGGTAGAGGGCATTAGGATCTGTAGCGCGGAGAGGAGTTTGTGTGGTTACCTATCATGATCCCAGATGGGGAAAGCGGTAGATTCAAACACAGTTTTGGTAAGTGTGTTTTTTTATACATATTTTTGCAGAGTGGACAGTGAGGAGTTGTATGCTCTTCTACTATATGTAGTTTTTTACTGTTGCTTTGTTTTGATAAAGTAATATTATTTATTGGTGGATTGTGGTGTTCCAGTTGGGATTGGAAATTGGTGATAGTCAGGTATTTATTTGATGCAGTTTTGTTTATTTACGAAGAATGTACAAAGTCCTGTGTCTCTGAATGCAGGGGGAATCAAATAAAGCTTTTTTTTGCTTGCAGCACCAAGACCAGTCTTTTTCAGCCTTCACTCGTGACCCAAAAAAACTCTCCCCAGGTTTCTTTCACATGCTTTCAGCTGCTCCGTCAGGTTGTCTTTCTCAGTCTGTTGTTAGTTTCTATGTGTTTCCTCCTGCCCCCCAAAACACCTGGTCACAAGACCAAGTTGAACCCTCCACCAAGCTTGTGCTAGTTTCTGGGCAGACACCATTAGGCTTCATTCTAGGTGTGGCCCCTTAGCTCTCTTACAACTGACTTAAATGGAGGACTCATTCACACACCAGTTCCAAGAGGTTTTAACTCAACCCACAAGGTTTCACAGAGCTCATAAAATATATAATATAGTCTGATAGTGTTATCACTGGGATGGTGAGGGAGGAAGGTGGGAAGGGATCCACTTTTATGAGGGGAGGCAGAAAGAGAGAAGAGGTACAGAGTACAGATGGAGATGCCTGTACTTCCTGCCATGTCTTCGCTACTATTGTTACCTGTGCTAGCTAGATTAAAGCTAGCAAGGTGTATTGCAATCACACCTTCATGTTCAGTGATGACTTATGCTATGCGGAGGGAGTTGAAGGCAAGGCAATGAAGATTAGTATAATTCATGTGTCCTGATGAGTAAAATACTTATCAGAGAGAGACATGTGCAGATCTGATGTCAAAATTTCGCTTTCCAAATTCCCTAATTTATAATGCCCTGCATTTTGTCCTAGTTTGGCATGCAACTCCCATTGATGTCAATGGGAGACTTATGGTAAAGATGACTTATGGCTTGTTTAGCCTAGCTAAAAGAAGGTTGAAGGGAGATATGATTGCTCTCTCTAAATATATCAGAGGGATAAATATCAGAGAGGGAGAGGAATTATTTAAGCTCAGTACCAATGTGGACACAAGAACAAATGGATATAAACTGGCCACCAGGAAATTTAGACTAGAAATTAAATGAAGGTTTCGAAGCATCAGAGGAATGAAGTTTTGGAATAGCCTTCCAAGGGAAGCAGTGGGGGCAAAAGACCTATCTGGCTTTAAGATTAAACTCGATAAGTTTATGGAGGAGATGGTATGATGGGATAACATGGTTTTGGTAATTAAATATTCATGGTAAATAGGCCCAATGGCCTGTGATGGGATATTAGGTGGGGTGGGATCTGAGTTACCCAGGAAAGAATTTTCTGTAGTATCTGGCTGATGAATCTTGCCCATATGCTCAGGGTTTAGCTGATTGCCATATTTGGGGTCGGGAAGGAATTTGCCTCCAGGACGGATTGGAAGAGGCCCTGGAGGTTTTTCGCCTTCCTCTGTAGCTTGGGGCACGGGTCACTTGCTGGAGGATTCTCTGCTCCTTGAAGTCTTTAAACTACGATTTGAGGACTTCAATAGCACAGATATAGGTATGAGGTTTTTTGCAGGAGTGGTGGGTGAAATTCTGTGGCCTGCGTTGTGTAGGAGGTCGGACTGGATGATCATAATGGTCCCTTCTGACCTAAATATCTACGAATCTATGAAGGATAGAAGATGAGCCAGTATTTTGAAATCTATCAAAGGCATTAAAAGTGGAGAAAAATCCCAATCCAACCCAAACGCTTCACTATTGGCACATGAATCACGGGATTCATAATGTGGAAATAATTGTCTAGCAAATTGTTTAAAATGTGTTGCTTTATTTGGAAGCCTAAAGCCATCAAGAGACACAGAGCCTAAGTTAGATCTTAATAAATAAATAAATAAACACATAAATAATCAGCATAATATCGAATCACTAGCATGTTCTGCTTTATCTCTTGTTTACTTGTATTAAAAGATATCTGAGGCCACAGTAGGAGCTGTGCTGAAGTAAGTAAAATTAATAAACAAACAAACAAACAAGTTTAAGATTTGCACCCGAGAAATTTTAAAAATATGTGCCAGACTGAATATGAACCGTAAGGCCTTCGAAACACAGCTGGTTTATCTTTCCTCCAGTGAGCCATCCAGCGTGTATTTTAAAATGGGTATGCTTCTAATTATTTGCTATTAGGGATATATGCAGTATGTACGTGCGTTGTTTTAAAGGGTTGGGATAGCAGAAGATGTTCCAAAATAAAATACAGTGAAGAAATGGTTTTAATGTGATGTTGTCTGGCCTGTAGCAGGATGGCAAAATAACTTTAGAAAAGCTCACTCTATTGTATGCATGTCTTGTATATTTTTCTTACAGTCCCTTAGTCATAATTCAGAACTGGTACTTGTTTTATGGGTCACTTAGCAGCTCCATATATATTTAGTTAGCATATATATAGAGATTGGTAGGCAAATACCGAATAAAAGGTAAGAGCATTCTATATATAACGGGTGCTTAATTATTTATTATATAACCATTCCATTCAATAACTATAATAAGAATGGATTTCGACATGTTTGTTTAAACTAAAACCTAAGCAGACATTGAATTTTTTTAAAGAATTAACTTGGGTCGGTTAAGAATTCTAATAAATGTTTTTAAAATGCCAATTAATCAGTAAACTACGCTGAATAATGTGATAGAAAACATGGCTGCTTAGTTAGCAAGAGAGGATGTATGCTACTATTGACATTTGCTTCATAGGTAATGTTCTAAAATTGGCCATGCCTTCTTCTAGACTTTGATTATTCATAAATCTGTTGAGTAAGGTAAGTTCCATCGTTAACCTTTAATCTTTTAGAAGCAAACTTAGATGGCTGGAATCTATTTACTTTAGCAAGCTTGTTCAGTGATAATGCATGATTTTTAAATTTCCCTTTGTGTATTCCTTAGCTAAAGAAAAACACAGCTGCGTATGACACAAATTATATTTATTTTCTCATTAAGAAAAGTACAAGAAGATAGTATCTTTGGAAAGCTAATAATAAAGAGCTACTAAAGAATGCCCTTCATCTATTTGCACTGCCACTTTACATAGGATTTCCAAACAATCTTTTCAGGTGTATTAGTAAGGAAAGATATCTTAAAAGTCAAAGGAAGACAAAGTTAATGCATTTATAGAAGGAGCATTTCAGATAACATTTCCCTTAAGTGTTTAGATTAGTTAAATATTAGAAAGGTAGAGATAATAACATTGTTTGTATTCATAAATGTGGAAAGTTACATTTTCAGGGAACTAAAGTGTAAGGCATATCAAAGGTTTGTTGTCTTGGAATGCTCAGGTGGCTTCAGGTTCATCTTGGCAGTGGTTATCTACGTATGTAGATTGGAAGCAATGTGCCAAACAGACCCTAACACCAGTCAGAGCTCTCTAGTGCTCAGGAAGGATCAAGAACAGAATCCTTTACAAAGCCCACTTTGCTCAGATATGATGGTAATGGGCACTACAGAAAATAGATCCTGACATACAGAAGTTTGGTATCAAATTTAGATCAAACATACCCAGATTATAAATGCCCTCAAAACTGTATATACAAATGGAAGAACAGCAATGGAAATCAGGCTTGTGCTGTTTGGAAGAGGAAACTGTGTACACACTGTATAAACTTCTTATTTTTGCAGAGGGATGTGACAAACCTGATAGCATCTCAAACCAGTTTTACTTTAACATTGAGGTTGTTACCATTATGTGATGCTTGCAGTTAGGTCCTCTAACAGATATATTGAAGTGTTCTGACAATAATAATATTGACTAAAATATTATGATGTTTTGACTGAATGTGGCTTAAACTGCCACCTGCTGGTTTGTAATTTTCAGGGCTTAAAAACAATGTTCGCTGTTACAATAACTTGCATTCATATTAAAATAAAGAAAACTCAGTAAAATGTTCCCTTGTGTGCCATTGGAAATAACACTGAGAAATACAGGTGTGTTTATGGGAAGGTAACACCTCAGGTTTATAGATATATTTTCTATTGATACTCTTGCATACTGTTTGTTTAATATACACAGGTGACAAAACTCTACTTTCAAATACACATCTGTAACTGCCACTGACGGCAGTGGCACTTGTATATGTACATATCTAAGAGCAGAGTTTGGCCCATACATTTTTTACACATGGTAACTTGGTGGAGAGCGGTGAACAGTCTGGGTGCTGAATTCTGCAGTCTTTATGCAACCAAAAACTCCCCTGAATTCCCTAGGAATAACTGCCAGAGTAAGGACTAAAGACTGCAGGGTTTGTTCCTTGGGAAGTAGTTTAAGGATAATGAAACATATAACATTTCTTATCTCCCCCACCATCTGAGTTGGTTTGAAAATTTAGCAGTGTTATCTGAAATGAGGGAGATCACTACCATTAGCCTCTTTGGATTCCCCCCCCCCCCGCTTTTTTTTTACATTTGAAATATCAGGACCTAACTATCACTCTTTGCTGGAGGCCCTTGGTAAGATCTTTGAAGGATATGAATAGTGATGTCATAATATACAATGCTATAACTTGAGCTACAGCTGTCTCTCCCCACCCAGGAAGGAGGAAAGAGTTGGAGAGAGAGAGAGAACTCAGGGCCCGAAGAGGGTACTGACTTGTGTGTCACTGCTGTTTAGGATCTCCAAAGACCCCTGAGCATAGGAAGGGATGAGAGGACCTATTATTTCAAATGTAAAAAACATACAGAACTTTCTTTTGTACTTTGAGGCAGCCTTTAAACACCTTAAAGTAGCAGCAAAGGGAAGAACCACTGTGTGTTTGGTGGTTTGCATTTAATCTTTAACAATATGAAGGTGCTAATACCGACAATGGGCCAGATGCTACTCCCACTGAAATCAACTGAAAAGCTGCTTTTGCTTTTAGGGGAAGCAGGATTGTGTCCAGTGAGAAATGGAGAGGAGGGAACAACGTAAAAAAATAAACTTGAAATGGTGTTGCCAAAAGGTGAGAGCAAGTTTGAGTTGGGATATACTTCTTGCTGTGTTTATTCCAGTGTTTGCAGTGAATTCAGTGCTTATGGAAAGGAGAGACTAATAGCACTTGAGCAAAGAGATGGGCTTGTTGTGGGCAGATGCTGTGCTGGTTTCCTCATGCAGCTGTCACTGTATTTTAGTTCTAATTTGTAGTACCCCCTTTGTATCAGATCCTGGGCTTCTCCTAAGCAAAGGCCAAACTCTTAGCCAAACAAATAGGGGTTTATAAGATCAAGCCCATCTTGTACTCATTATTCTCAACAATGAAGTGTATTTTCTAGATAGAGAGGATTGCAGACACTGTTTTACTTGTGACCCAAATTAAAATTTGAACCTATGTTTCTGCAGATAAGTATGTGTAGTGTACCATCCCACTGTACCACGTATCATGGGACTTCGACATATTAGGGAATTTAGGGGGGAGTGGAGGAGGAATGGAGAGAGGGAAAAGGCTGAGGAGCCAGAATGTATCCAGGCTCAAAAATGCGACAATCTTCCTTATTAACAGCTTTAGCGTGCAAGATGCTGGGAGGTATTGCTAATTTAGAGAAGGACAGGGATACCCTACAGGAGGATCTGGATGACCTTGTAAACTGGAGTAATAGGAATAGGATGAAATTTAATAGTGAGAAGTGTAAGGTCATGCATTTAGGGATTAATAACAAGAATTTTAGTTATAAGCTAGGGACGCATCAACTAGAAGTAACGGAGGAGGAAAAGGACCTTGGAGTATTGGTTGATCATAGGTTGACTATGAGCTGCCAATGTGATATGGCTGGGAAAAAAGCTAATGTCGTCTTGGGATGCATCAGGAGAGGTATTTCCAGTAGGGATAAGGAGGTTTTAGTACCGTTATATAAGGCACTGGTGAGACCTCACCTGGAATACTGTGTGCAGTTCTGGTCTCCCATGTTTAAGAAGGATGAATTCAAACTGGAACAGGTACAGAGAAGGGCTACTAGGATGATCCGAGGAATGGAAAACTTGTCTTATGAAAGGAGACTCAGGGAGCTTGGCTTGTTTAGCCTAACTAAAAGAAGGTTGAGGGGAGATATGATTGCTCTCTATAAATATATCAGAGGGATAAATACCAGAGAGGGAGAGGAATTATTTAAACTCAATACCAATGTGGACACAAGAACAAATGGATATAAACTGGCCACTAGGAAATTTAGATTAGAAATTAGACGAAGGTTTCTAACCATCAGAGGAGTGAAGTTTTGGAATAGCCTTCCGAGGGAAGTAGTGGGGGCAAAAGATCTATCTTGCTTTAAGATTAAACTCGATAAGTTTATGGAGGAGATGGTATGATGGGATAACATGGTTTTGGTAATTAAATATTCATGGTAAATAGGCCCAATGGCCTGTGATGGGTTTTTAGATGGGGTAAGATCCAAGTTACCCGGGAAAGAATTTTCTGTAGTATCTGGCTGATGAATCTTGCCCATATGCTCAGGGTTTAGCTGATCGCCATATTTGGGGTCGGGAAGGAATTTTCCTCCAGGGCAGATTGGAAGGCCCTGGAGATTTTTCGCCTTCCTCTGTAGCATGGGGCACGGGTCACTTGCTGGAGGATTCTCTGCTCCTTGAGGTCTTCAAACTACAATTTGAGGACTTCAATAGCACAGATATAGGTGTGAGGTCTTTTTTAGGAGTGGTGGGTGAAATTCTGTGGCCTGCATTGTGCAGGAGGTCAGACTAGATGATCATAATGGTCCCTTCTGACCTAAATATCTATGAATCTATGAATCTATGTTCAGTGTTCATGAATCCAAGAGGCACTGAGGGTGCTCTGCTAATAGGAGGTGTTAAAAACCTTACAAGAGTGGGTCCTAACAGAGCAATATTCAGAAACAAATACAAAATCACAGCAGGCAGGATCTTCCCTTCTCCCTATGCCCTTGCGATCTATGCAAACCATCCATTAATGCATGAGAATCAAATTTGACTCTGCTGGATTCTATCATTTCCTCTTTGCTGACACAGACTGGACAAGCGGAGAAGTAATTATATAGCGTCTTTCATCTGAGGATCTCAAAGCACTTTACAAAGTTAAGTAATTAATTCTCTCAGTACCCCTTTCAAGTTGGTAAGTATTATTAATGGAGCAAAAGCAGGAGCAACTGTGGCTGTCCAGCTGCTGTGGCAGAGAAATGCAGTGACGACTCTGATGACATGACTAATTTATTTAGTGAACTGAATTTAGCATGGTGATGAGGATTTATTTGCCATCATTCCATCATTCATCAGATTTATGGTACTCTCTAGGCAATGAGTATTACTGTAACTAAGTTTAGTTTGTTCTATTAATTCCTGTAATTCATTTTGACTGAACAAAATACATAAAATAGTTTGGTACGTGAGAGGGACCCAAAGATATTTAGTTTGTCTCGCTGTCTGTCTTCCTGACTTCATGCTTACATATTCAGGTTATACTAGGTTTAGTCTTTCCATTGACTTCAAGGGAGCTGCCGCAGGACTTTTACAAAGCAGCTGTGTTTGCCTGGGGTAGAATGAGCTCCTTTTCTGTCTAATCTCATACTTTTAGGACGTGCATTAGCGTAGCATCTGAACCCAGACTCTTTATGATTCAGTTTGTGTCCAGTCTCTTCTAAGGCATTGGGAAAATTTACAACGATGCTTTTCTGTGCTTTTGGTGCAATAATGAAGATGATAATGATAACAAATGACTATTTTATATACTGTTCCTGCATCCCTGCTGAGACACTCAGTTCACTACACAACTAAAATGTAGCAATAAACTATGCTTTAGTCAAACACAAGTTATTGGGCTCAATACCAGAATAATTGAATGGAATTCCTTGGCCTGTGTTACACAAGAGGTCGGACTAGATAGTTCAGTGGTCCCTTCCGGCCTTGCAATCTATAAAACTATAAACAAAAGGAACATGAACAGCATAAAGTGGATGGTACAGATAGCTCCCTCCCCTTTAACTTCTAAAAGAAGGGAAATCCTTGTTTTACTCCTTTGCAAGCTCTGGAATCCCTGGTGAGTTAGCGCAGTGTTTTGTAGAATCTGTCTCTCAAGTCGACTACAACTCCCAGCAGCCGCCTGCCTTCAACCTCACATAGTAGGTTGTATATTGCCATTTGAAACAAATGGATTTTGAAAGCATCCAGCGAGATTTTAACAAACCATAGAAGGATTAATTTACACCCCTGATCCTCCTCAAATGCATAGCCAACAGGAAGATGTTCTTCCTCTTTGGGTGGTGGTTCTCCGCTCTTCCCTCTCCACTCATCTTTTGGCTAAATAGAGCTCTGAATGCAGAACCTAGCATTCAGGAATATGACATGAATTTGTGGCTTGCCCTGGAGGTCTTGGAGTCCAGAATGCAATGAATAGATTATGTCAATCCATAAATGTCACTTTATTTCATCGGTGACCAAAATGATATTGTTAATATTGCTCATTTTAATTAACAGTTTTAAAAGACCGTATGTGAAAGGGCACAATACAGTGAAAATTGCTTTGACAAAATGTGAGCTGGGACTTCAGCATTTGGTGACATGGATTTCATGATTGTTATTATTTGTTTACTGGTATTGTGGTAGTGGGAGCTCCAGCCACAAATTAGGACCACTCCAGTGTGCTGGGTGCTGTACAGACACAGAACAAAAAGATGGTCCCTGCTCCAAAGGTCATGGATACTTCTTGGTAAAGTGAAAAGCTTTTCATGCAGGAACTCTTTGGCTTTGTCATCCCAAAAGCTAACGGCATACCACAGTGAACAATCAAGCCTTTCACGCCGCTCAAAGTGACGCTGAGAAATGCTACAGCCCAGCAGAGGCCCTTCCTGACTGAGAGGGTGGGCAGAGCACTGCAGATCCAGCATAATTTTCACCTGCTGTTGTAAATTGGCACTTTTATGTGTCAGTTTTGCCTCCTCACATGCCAGCAGCCTCTATTTCCAATGCAACACCTCCCACCTGTTCCAAATTGGCCAGTTAAAAGGAGGCATATGGTAGCCATAAAAGTGCTCAGAGAGCTGTAGGTAGTGCTCTCTCCTATAAGCATGGGTTCATCCAGGGACTAGGTTTGGCGGCAGGGCAGATGCATTAATACCTTTCTCACAACCAGATCTGTTCCCACTGGAAACTCAGAGCAGAGTTTAGTATGGAGTTTTGAGTTCTAGCTGAGCACAGAAATCCACAGGTAGTTTTAGATAAGCAAGCAGCTCCTTAAAAGGCATAAGTTTTGCCCTTCCACAGCAGGCAGCTAAGGAAGCATATGGAGCCTGATAAAGAAATCAGATTCCCTGCCATGCAGGATGAGAAAAGTGGGTATCATTTTCACAGATTTAACCAAGAACAATGACACTATTTGCAACCAAAGTGAAAAGCCAAAAATTATTTGCCAGCATGCCAATGTGAGTTCCCTAGAGAGTAATTGGAAAATGAGAACAGCCTGTCACAAATTAAGTCTAATTTCTAAAACAAGCACAAGACAGACTGATTTTGTTTATGAAAAAGGACATGGAGTTAAACTTTAGATGTTGGTTTCAAAGGTTGTTAATTAGAACTTTGGACTAGTATATTTGCATTAATTGTATGTCCTGGATTACAGTGCATGGTTAAAGTGTTAGCCTTCAGTGATCCAAGCACAGCTCCTCCCAAGCTGATATCTCTTTTCTGATTATTACACTAGTGGTTTTGCAGAAAGCAGCTGCTAATGCTTGTTGGTTTGAGAGCACTGATAAAAAATGTGCTCATTATCATGTTGATTTTATGAGATAGACAGTATGTTCTGATTGGGGCTTCTGGTTGTAAGTTTGAACTATAGCTTGGCTTGTGTTCTGTCAAAATTCCAATAGGGCTTGTGCCCGTGGATATTGTAGGTAGAAGAAGGAGAGACAGATGGTGAGAGTAGCATATACATGTACTAGAACGGGGGAAAAAGAAGCAAGGGTAGGAGCCAACTCCTATCAGCACTTGCTCAGACACTCCCTACCCCAGCCATATGAACCTCTGCCCATCCATTGCCTTAAATCCATGTAATCAGTGGAGTTTCGTACGTAGGGATCTAAGTCAGCATATGGCCCTGTATTGACAAAATAACCTCTTGATTGTAGCTGAATGTTCCATATGTGTCCAGGCAGAACAAACCTGCTATGCTTCTGAATGTACCAGGTATCACTTAACATTATATTGATTTCAGTGACTGATGGCAGCACATCAGTTTCAGTGGTGGACCAGCAGTGAAATGATTAGAATACCTTGGTACCCCAGGGAATGAAACCACATTATTTTTGTGCTATTGGATACTCTCCTGTGCATTTATGGTCAAGTCAGGAGAAGGCAAGGTGTCCCACACAGATACAAAGGGAATTTCCCCACTCACAGATGTTTTTTTCCACCTGATGTCTATCAGCATGTGGCAGCATGGAAAAGTCCCATATCTAACAGAAACCACAAATAAACCCAACCCCCACTCCCAGCCCTGGAGTAACCTCTCCTGCTGGCTTCACTAGCCTTTTAATAATTCTGGAAGAAATGGATGGTGTACCTGCCATAAGAGGACTTGTTGACATTTGACACTGATTTGTTTTTAACTTATTGGTCCAATGACAGCTCAGTCCCTCAACACTCCTGCCAGGTGCCTTTCTTTTTCTTCTGTTACTCCTCTATAGGTGACCAAATAGGGGAAGAGGGCAGCATATAAGGGCAGGCTACCAGAACTCTACCAACATACACACCTTCTTGGGAAGACTTCCTCACTTGGGATGAAGGCCTGAGAGGCATTGGAACTGCAACCCACCTCAGTGTACCTCCTCCACACATCCAGGCTATCACACCAATGGGACTGTTTGCCTCTGTGACAGCACAGCTGGGCCCTGCCCCAGCAATCATTTCTCTCAGCTTCTAAAGTCTCAATTTCTGCTACTGTGCAAACTGTCAGAAGACTGGAGGCTTGAGTCCTCCCAGACCTCCAAAATCTCAGGCAGGAAAATGAAACTCTCCTTGTGCTAAAAATACTGGGCCTTTAGGCTTCTGCCCACCATCTCTCATGATCTAATGGTGGAACATTTTGAGAAGAAGCTAAGGAACCTATGAAGCACCTCACATTTATACTGTCTATAGCCAATTTACACAAGTAATTAGATTATGAATAAGAAGACTATACCTAATAGAAACACAGGAGATGCTAAGCTGGCAGAGGAGGCTCCTGTATTGCATATGGTTCCTCTGGGAGATGGCAGACATAACTGAGGGTGGCCACCTTGGAGGGTGCTGAATTTCAATTCTAGAGTATCAGATGAGCAAGTAGGACACCCTAACTGAATACTATCTTTTGCAATGTGTATAAGCATGTCAACACTAATGTTTTGGGTCAGGGTGGGTAAGGTACTTCATTGTGCTGGTGTTGACAAAGCCCTTGTCAAGATTATAGGCCTCCCCAGGTTAGCTTATTCTGAGCTCCTTGATCAGAGCTAATTTTAGGAGACTAAGAAATGGGGCAGCAAACATCTGAGAATCAATGGCAGGGAAGGTAATGCCTAAATGTAGGAGGAAAAAGATCAAAAGGCCCAAAGGGGCCCTTCTCCTCCACTTTGCCTGCTGCAGCTTAAGGTTTGACAAAAAGATAACAGGCTGGCAGGAATAAGGAATCTTCATTTATTGGTTTACAAGCTAAAAGCTTAAAGCTTCAACAGTCTTTTGGACATAGACTTGCTGCGATCACCATCAGACACTGAGCCTGCCCTGCCAAATGTGTCGCTGGCAAGAGCAATCAGAAGAAGGTTCATATTCAAGTCTTTGAAAGATTAAATTCCTTCAAGGACTCTGTTGTAAACAGAGTATAAGAGGGGCTAGGAGTGTATCTCATTGCTAGTTTGGTGCAAGGGGTTCCTCATTAACAAATAAAAACAGAGGTACCTTGCTGGCTGTGGAGGAGGGGATCTGGGAAGGCTTAAGGAGAAAGGCCATAGAAACGGTACTGAATGGAATCATTTCAGGGGGACAGATAAAATCTATATTTGCAGTCTCCAAGTCCATTGGGGGGTATTGTCCAAGTTTAAACGTCAAGGTCCATGAACAGTCTAAAAGATTTAAAACTGAGTGTGAATGAAAAGGATTTTCCTTGTTAAAATAGACCAGAGAGATCATCTTGGACAGAAGTGTTGTCTTCTGTTGGGGAACTGAAATCTTGTTTCCCCTGGAGTAACCCCAAGGAGTATAGCAATGGTGAGTCTTCCCCTGCAAGACATCAATTTACACCTGCTTGTACCAGCCAGGGCAAAAGTTCCCCCAGGAACTCCATGGCTGTCTGAGATTTGTTTTCATACAGATGTCAATTTCAAAATCCTCCATAACTGGCAGGAAGGCAAAACATTGCTTAACAGTGGATTGCATGCTTTTGGCCCTCACATGACAGTGACCTCATTTAAAAATAGGGGCTAAGTCTAAGAATGCTATGTAGCAATGATTGTTATTTTATTATCATCATTAAAAGCACAGGTGGAAACATTCAATCCCGAAGCTTAAAAAATTACACCAGCCCTGCTGGGGATTGTCTGAATAATAATGAATTCCATACAAAATAAATAAATAAAAGACACTTGCTCCTTGCAGAACAGGTGAGATGTTAAGTCTCCAGGATTGTACCATGACTTAGAAGATTTATTTTTCCTTTTATTGTAAATTTTATATTTTGGGTTTTATGTTACACTTCTGTCATATAAGATGTCAGCATTGTAAATATTGTTTGATGACCATGGTTTAACACATCAGACTACGGAATTCTTTACCTCTCACTCAATTTTTAACATATTTTGTCTTCTTTATTCCCTATATTTTGATACTTGTAACATATACTAAAGTTATGGGTGAAGCTGGCAGGAGTCAATATTTTAGTTTCTCTAGAAGTCTCTGATCCCCTGGGATCCACATTGGTCTCTAAGAATCCCTGGGAGGTCAGTGGCATTCACACCAATGCTCCTTGTCTCTGTTCTGGCTCCCTGCCCCATTGGCTCCTGCTGGCCCCTGAAGAGCAGAAGCCATGCTTCCCACAACTCCAATAAGAGTGGTTGCCTGTTGCCCCTCTCTCTCCTTAAGGGTCTGACAACGTCAGGCTGCATCAGCTTTCTTCAATTTCCTCCATGGGTCTAGGACGGGGACAATTCAGAGCAGCCCATCCAACTCCCAACCTCCTGCCCCCCTCTCTCCACTTCCTTCTGATCTGTGCTCTCAGTGACAGAAAGCTTTTACTACTGTGTGGGTTGGCTGGCAAAGACCTGCTGTCCTGCCACAGCACTGCAAGAATTACCTTCTCTTGAAAGCTAAACCTGTCACATCTGTGAAATATCTGCTCCTGCCAACTTGAGACCTAGGTCCTAGCACTTTGAATCTATGTGCTCCTCTACTTGAGCTTCTGTATACAACAGCACGATGCATTGCAACTGCATTACACGAATCATATAAACCTCTGGCACATGGTCAGTCTGTGCCATTGACTGATTGAAGATTCAAATCAGATTATACTGTAGTATTGTTTATTCCACATAGTTATTTTTATTACAGGATGACTTATGCATAACCTTCAAGTTTTGTAGAACAGACAAGGTATTTGTTTAGAAGGCAGGCCTATTAAAAACCATTTTTTTTCCTGTTTGAATTGGATAACATTGTAATATATCCTTTAAATCACAGTAGCACCCTAGTGGCTATCATATTGCATTAGTTACATGAGTTTTCAGTGAACATTATACAGTATATACTACATTCAGTAAATAGACCAGTCATGCTTATAGTTGCATAGAAAATTCCAGGAAATTTGTGATGACATTCCCTGCAGGTTAGTAATTCTACCCATTATTTATATTGGTTTGATTTGATTTTTAAAATAATCTGGTGAAACTAGATGAGGCTCAGCATTTTGGAAGAACTTTATTTCACAGAACTCTAGAAATACTTTAAGATGAGTATTTGGGATTTATTAAATACCATCTTCAAGGATTTTATATTTACTGATAAATTAGGTCATGTAGATAAAGAATAGCTGTTCATTTAAATAACTTTTGACTTTGTTTTCTGCATCCCTGTGCATCATTTTAAAAATATAGTCAAATATTTGGGGTAAAAGCCTGCTCTCAGGCAGAATCCACTACATGGATCTGAAAAGAGGTTTCTCCTATGGTACCTAACTACTGTTGCACATCAACAATATTCTAAACGATGTAGAAACGCTGCATCTTCATCACACCTCAGGCACAGCACTTGAAAGCACAAGTATAGTAATGTCTTACTTAAAGCCCATCTTTACTAAGTAACCACCTGCCGAAAGCAATGTATCCCAAAGAACTTTTCAATGTTAAGTTGCTTGTATTAAATGACCACCTCTCTGTTGTGACCAGAGACCACCAAGAATTGGTGCAGCAGCATCTTTGCTTCAGATTTCATCACCCATAAGTCATGTGCACATAAGCCTCTGTGCTCCAAAGGGACCCACCTGTGTGGACCCTGCACAGGTCAGAGTTTGTGTGCAGGATACTCTGAACTTTGCGTAGTTCAGTGTATTGGCTTGAGTTTGTATGCTGAAACATGCTGGCATCAGCTAAATAACAATATAAACCTTCCACATGTCCAAGCATGGAACCACTGCTTCTGCAGAGCTCTTAAGCACCTACTCAACTGAGCATTTAAGCATTCAGCACCCACTGAACTAAGAACATGCTTAACTTCAAACATGTCCTTAAATGCTTTGCTGAATAGGGACCATAAAATCTAATCCAGTGGTCATATAAATCATTTCCCATAGATAACTAATTTAACTAGCAGACAGATTAATATTTTGGCAGAAAGGAATTTTTATATACAATAAACTATTTTTATTTCATGTATTTTATAAAAAATAAAATATGTGCTGATTTTAAATGTACTAGAAGCACAAACATCATTTTTAGATCAGTATCATTTAATATTCTATGATATTCTTTTCAGTTTTTCAATTATAATTCTTTTCTGTTCAAATCCTGCACTGATAACCATGATTTCTGAACACCTGCTTGGGTATCTTCAATAAAAGAATGATCTCATTTTAGAAATCACTATTTGTCACCCCTCTGAGTGGTCACTTGGTGCAGGTTTTACTTGTTTGCCCATTACTAAAGAAAGTGACTTCCTAATTAAAAAATAATCCTATTCTTTGAATGCTAGAGCTGTGAAACTGAACCTTTTAGCTTCCCTTGGGAGGTCAGCAAACTCTTTTTGTTTGGATTTGCAATCCTTAAATTTCACTTTGAGGACAAATCCAAAAACCCAAAGTGAAACTGATGAATCGAAACCATAAATCCCTCTCCATCACCCATCGGGCTGGAAGTATTCCAACAAACACAATGTTTGCATGAACGTGGTCTGTGTTTTCCCAAAAGTATGTGAACTTTGTGGCAAATCCTAGCCCAAGAATAAAAACCAGGTGAGTTTTGTGTGGTTTGGGGTTTTTGTGAGGATTTCCAAAGCTCTTCTAAGGAACTTCTTAGGCAAATGAGTAGAGAGGATGGCACTTTAGTATTTCACTCTGACTTCTCCCATAAATCCATTGCTGGAATTCAGCTGCCAGAACTGGTGGAGACCCACATTTTTTTAAGCCTGGCCTCCCAATGTTTGTAGGAAGACTTCTTGAAATACCAAGGAAGAGCCATGGTAGGATCTGGTGTAATTTCAACACTGGATATACCATTTTTGAAAACAATTTCTAGATCACCTCAAATCACACTGTTTCATAAATACTATATGCATGACTGTGATGGCTGTGCCCTGTGCTCTTCTATAGCCTCTTTCCTGACTGCTGCCTTTGGCTTTGTCTGTGCAGTCGGATAATGTGCTCTACTGGGGTGTACTTCAGAAAGTGCACGAAGGTGTTGTGCCTTAATTGTCCCATGAAACTGGTGTGCTTTAACATCGTGCTGTTTGAAAGAGTACTACATTAAAGCACACTAGGGAATCATTAGTGCACACCAGCAGGGTCTACCTGAACTAATTAATGTGCAACATGCTAATGTGCTTTAGAAATCACACTCCTGTAGAACACATTTCCCCACTGTGTAGATAAGCCCCTTGTTTCTTCCATTCACTCTTGACTTTGCACCTTCTTTCATGCTGCCCCAGCTTGAGACAGCATTCCATTTCCCTGTACAGAGTGCCCCTCCATGCCACCTGCAAAGCCCTCCTTAAAACTCACTTCTTTCATGGAGCCTTCCTATATTATTTTCCTAATCAATGGTGTCTCTATGCCTACATCTGCTCGGATTGTATATTGTGCACTGTTGTGCAATATAAATTACAAACCCTGTTCATGATACAGTAGAACCCCTACTGTGTGAACTAACTGGGAATTGAGGAGTTCATAAAATTGAACATCTCAAAATTACAATAGCTATGGTGCATAGGCCACAGTATGGTGTACTGCATTATCTTCTTGTCCTTCAAGCCACTGTAAAGTGATTTCCAATGCACTGAAGGTATTGGAATGTGAAGGGATGTTGACGCGTTCTTCATTAACATCACTTTAGTTATGTGATTTATTTATTTCAAGTCAGGAAAAATGGTTTGTATAACTGGTCTTTCATAAGATTGGTATTTGTAAAATGAGGTTCTATTGTACCTATATTATAAGCAAAGGGCAGATCTTCAGGTACATCAGAGCAATGAACAGCATACCCAAGGGGAGAGACTGTGATTTCTGCTGTCCTTCTATACGTCTTTTCTCCTGATTGTGGGGATAAGCCCCTAGCACAAATTAGAGCAGCCTCAGAGGCTATAGTTGTAAAATGGGGATATTTATTAATATTTGCTTTTGTAAAGTACCTTGACATTTTCAGATAAAAAATGTTATATAATTGCCATGCATTATTACTTTTTTATTTATTTGACCAAGTAACACCCTGCAAGCACCAGCAGAAATATGAGATTCAACAATGAATTGCAACTTTCAGAACTCTATCGAGAAAAAGTCTTAATCCAGTTTTTCTATTATTTTTGTAACTTGCTCTGCATGACAGATTCTCAACTGGTATCAATAGCATAACTCCACTGATTTAGCTCATCTGAATTAAACATGAGGGGAGACCAGAAGGATATTTTGCATATAATTTGAAAAAATAATATTTTAATATGTCTTTAAAGTATATAAAATAAGAGAGAAAAACAGTGAACAATGTGTACCTTTCAAGCTATTGATAATTTTGAAAACCACTCAAACTCTTGCTTTTAGTATAATATAAAGAGAGAGAAACCATTTTTGGCAAACAGTTCACCCCCTGGCTGAGAACTTGTAAGCCAACTTTCAGTCTGAAGCAACTTTCTGTGACTGCATTATAAACTCTTAAAAAGGTTTTGTAATGGAAATGCTGACAAATGCAATTAAAAATGGCCCTAAATGAGGATTGCTATAATACTTTATAACTTTCTAGGAATTTTATAGATAGTTGGTAGCAAGCTTGTCCTGCTAGAAGTAGTCTATTAAAATATCAGACATCATACTCCTTTGGTGAATAGGTTTTATTTAAAACAAACAAAGCAGAAGGGTTTCTGAATTATAGTTCTGACTGTGACCCTGCCTCTGTCTGTGGTCTGTAATCATGACCCTGATATTTGACCATTGTGGCTCTTTCATGAACTGTCTTGAGGTTTTGAGGCCTTTAACTTCTCTGTCTCAGTTTCCCCATCTGTAAAATGAGGTTAGTAATTGTGTATCTATCTCACAGAGTTGTTGTAAAGTTGAATTATCTAACATTTGTACAACGCTTTGAAGGGCTGACAAGAGCCAAGTATTTGAAAAACCAGCTTTTTAGATCCTGTTGTTAAATGTATTGTTTTCCATTCTATTTCCATGGAAGAATCCTCCTCCGCACCCAAATAAATAAATAAATAAATGAAAACCCCTCCCTAATTTTTACTTTATTGGAAAACCTTTAATATAGTGAAATTGCATGGATACATTTCATCATATGAGATCATTGTTGAATAAACTCATATCTATTGCAACTGAAGGCAGACGGTGATGTCTCTTGTTGAGCAGCATACGTGTTTGGTAGCAATTAGTTATTGTATATTTAGACTTTTGGCAGCAAGTAACTGAATAACCTAGGACACATGGTGATAAGTGTCCACTGAAGGGCGCATGTGTAACCCAAATCACTGGCTTTGGGAGTTTTGGGCACTGAGCATCTCATGTGAAGTAATCAATGCAGAATTGGGCCTTGTGGCGTAAACATAATTGAAAAGAAAATTGCCAAGATCTTGCTCCTGTTCCCATTGAAATCAATGGCAAATCTCTCACTAATTTCAATGGGCGAAGGTTTGAATCCAAACAAGCTATAAAAAGGAACTCCAACTTAAGAGCCCAGTCCTGTTACCCTTGCTCACAAGAGAAGTCCCACTGATATTGGTGAGACTATATTTGTCCGATTAAGCCCAAAGTCTGTGCATAAGGATTTGCAAGAAGTGGCCTTATCTTTCCTGCATGCCACAGATCTTGGTTTCTAAAGGTGTTTGCTGTAAGTCCTTATCGTTTATGTAAGTGCCCTTCACTGGACATTTATATAATGGGGTAAATATTTAAAAAGTTGTGCAGTGCTTTAGCCATGCAACTACAAGTGTCTTAGATCCTGTTGGTTAGATCATGTACCTTTTCACTATGTGCCATAAGTCACTAAAAAGTTAACCATATGACTTTAGTGAGAGTTGAGGACACTCAATATCATGTAGGATGGACCCTGTCATTAGCATGTGTAACTGACATTCATTAGTGCTTAAAATGTGTCTCTGCATAAAAGGTCAGTAAAAGATCTCCATAATAATTTAGTTGCATAATCATAGCATAATCATAGCATAGTTGCATAATTATAACTTATCCTTCTGTTTAGCTGTTGAATTAAACTTTAATCTTACAAATAATTGGATTATCCAAAAAGAAATCAAGAAGTTTAAGTGTTTTTAAATAGGTGTGAAAACTTCACTGTTGAGACTTTTTTTGGAATGTGGATATGAAATTATTGATCAATAATGCCAGAAAGATCTGTTCTGTGAGTTTGGTTGCAATTTGAATAACGTCCCTTTGCATTGTTTATTAGCCAGGAGCAGAAATTACAGTTAACAAATTAATGAAAACCAAGTGATGCCTTTGAAGAATTTTTAAGTAAACCTTAATCAATGCCTAAGGCTACTTGCTCAAAGTAAAAAAAAAAAAAAAAAATTAAGGTGAACTAGCCACTGTTACTAAGAGTCAATTGACAGAATGCATGGGTCATTAATTTTGTGTCCTTTGTTTTGTCAGTTTGTTTTCATGAGGCCTGGTAGAGAAAGTAAAACCAGTCAAGCTGAAAATTGTCTGCTCTGTAGCTTATTTCCCCTCCCAGCATGCACTGACCCAAGGGAGTGGGCTTCAGGTCAGCAGGCCTTCATTTCCCTTCCAAACAGTCTTATTCTTGCAAGCTTGATAACAGATACGGTTTTGTTAACAGAATAGTTAATTCTGCTCCAGCTCAGCTTTAATCATATGCAGGTTGTGTGTGTCAATAAGAATGAAATGCCTTCTCACATGGTATAATTTTAGTTTGAAAGAGATACTGGAACAGACTCCATAAAGCTCACATCCACTAAAATCTGACAGAAAGAAAAAAACCTTTTGAAGAAAAGAACTGAAAATATAATTGTCAGTAATCAGCCAATAGTTTTATTTTCTTCACCATTATTTCACAGCCCTGTTCTCCTCCTCCTTTGTCTCCCCCCGATTCCCCTCCCTGAAGGAGCTACTCTCCATCTGGTTTGGTTCTGAGCTGACATATGTTACTCAGATGGCATGTGCTGGTTATAAGTGAAAAAGGTGTGGAGGAATGGAAGTAGCAAAAAGGGGTTTAGTCCCAACTGGCGACTAAGCTATTACAGGTTGGAAATGTCTTCTTCAGTATTTCACCCCATAAGGGATTGCGGGGCAAATACTCCACTGAGTTAAACTCAGTGCAACCCTGCTTGTGCCAGGATCAACTGTCCTTTACACCAGTGTAAACTGGGAATAACTCCACTGAAGTCAGCGGGGTTACTCCAGTTTTATACAAGTATGACTGAAAGAAGAATTTAGCCTCTTGGAATGGAGTTGCTGTCCATGTAACCAGCACAGAATGTGGCATGGACATCCCTAAATCTATCCTCACATATTACAATCTGCAACCCCATTGATTTTACTTTCTCTTTTTAAAATAAAAACTGCCAATGAGATATAAGAACATAAGAGGAACATAAAACAGGTAAACATTTTATATTAAACTTAGCAACCCAAATAGGTGTTTTATTTGTTTTTGTTTTTTTATAGTATAGATAAAATAGTTGATGGATACTAATTGGATATGTAAGTCAGATGCTCATTGTTTTACATTTTCATGTCAAGTGTAACCATATGATACCCTCCAGTCCTCAGATGTAACCAATAATTTCCATAACTACACCCCAAGATCACTGTAATCTCTCAGTAATATTTTAAAAATGTGAACCCCACTATATCATTCTTGTTCCTTGGTGCAGATAAGGGTTAGGAGGATTATTAAATTCCTCCTCGGTTTTTGACTTGCAACAATCTTTTTAATCACTAGGCTGGTTGCCAGAAGTGGGTGTATGTGGCCCAATATTCTTGTTAGGGCTTAGGGCCAGCACACCAATAAACAAAAAAACGACATTATGTCTTTCGTATAACAAGACAACTTAATGCAAAACACAACAGAAATGAGAGGAAATGCTTCAAGAATGGAAATAGAGTGTGTGGAAAATGTGCATTTGGTGTTTCTAGTGTCATTATTGATAGAACAAATTATTTGATTAAATGTTTTTGAAATGGCATTGCATTATGAAAAATGATTATGTTAGTCACATTATCTTAACCTAAGATTCATTGAAAACAATTTTCAATGGACTGAAAAGACTTTAAACGAATAGTTGAAACTGATTTCATGACTGCCAAAAACGCATGGGTTTGGAATTATCTACTAGATACCGGAAATTAGTGGGGACATGCTAAAAAGTTCTCTCTTCCTGTCAGAGATTACTAACATTTTTATTGTCTAATTTTGTATTGATGTAGCTTAATATTTGTTTTTAAGAGGCTGAAACAATTTGTTGAATCACTTACATGGTCCATTAAAGCAAAAACTGCAGCTTCTGTTCTGACAGCAGAGATAACGTTTTTAGATAAACATAATTTCCTAGGTTGTTTTTTTCCAACTCAAACTCATAATTTCTGAAACAGATTATGGTTTTAAAATATTGTATTTTAAGTGTGTGTTGTTTCTTGTTATCTGTAAATCAGATACAGAGTCTTAATGCCCAAGAATGTTCCATTAACTCTAAAGAGAAATGTTCACTTTTATATAGGAAAAAGATCTTGGCAGACAAGTTGGAACTACCAGATGGTATAGGTTGTGTCACATGGACTATAAGATTTTTTTTCTCCCCTCTTATTGATGTCTTAAATTGAACATGTTCCATCTGTCTGCTCTCAATAATGAACAGCTACATTTTTTATTGTAAAAGTAACAAATTCCATATAGAATAAATTAATTCAAGCATGTAATGAAATGTGCAAGAGCTTATATGCAGTACTTCTGTGGATTTTGGAATTATGTGTAGAAATCTAATATAGTTCATGGAAGTACAGCAGGTAAGACTAGTGGCAGAACAGTTTGCTGCTCACGGGTGGGAGGAGGGGGACAGACAAAACTACAACTTAAACAACACTCGGCACATTTTGTGGTAGCAGTTTTACAGAAAGAGGAATTCAAGTCCGCCACAGATATTTATTTTATTTTAATACACCTTGATTTGGGGCCTGATTCTCATACTACTCTGACCCCTTTACACTGCAAAGGGGCTGTAAGTGGGGTTTTAAAGTAATTTGCACCCACATCAGGCCTCCTTACACTACCAGAATGGATTAAAAGGGCCTTAGTGTTAATGAGAATCAGACCCTGCTTCTTTCAATAGACTCAAAAAGATGCTAAATGTTGTATTGTTTAGACTGACTGAATTTCCAAAATTATTGTAATTATACTATATCTAGAGGACAGAAGATGGAAGTGAATTCAATGGCTCTTACAAATGATGCAAAAACTATTTGACATTTAATCCAATGATAAGATGTTAGGTTTTAGAAACTGATATGTCTGGCTTGAGATAATTCTCCAGTTCTGCCAGGTGCAAAAAGAAGAAAAGTAGATTATTCTATATATTGCCTTATATAAACACTATTATATACTGTGCCTTTTCTTGCACATGTTGTTATAAACAGAGAATTTAAAAAAGTAGAGTTTTAAATACTTATACAGGAGGGTTTTGTTTGTAAAAGTTGATGGTCTATTTTCAGATGAGCTCACAGATATATACATATTTGTCTATGTATTTGTCATCAGTGAAATTTAAAAGGCCAGCCCATTAAATCTTTAGAAACAGTTGGCTTTGATTTTGACTATAGTAATTGTTTCTATCTGGAATTGGAAATTACTCGTT